>NW_024881301.1:32418191-32698643 GCF_018691265.1 Tyto alba | reverse complement strand
AAGTGCCTTAAGTTAACAAGGATGAACCAGGGTGTCTGTGGTTGAGGACTTACAGCACTTGATCTTTCTTCTACAAAAGAACAACCTGGTAATAACATCTTATAATCTGCTTTTAATGTATTGTTCACATGAGCCATGAAGTTTATTCTAACCTTTCATACACAATTGAAATGTCCCTTTCCCCTTAGTATATTAAACTACTTTAATATTTGATATTTTTGGACTCATGATTTAACGTAGATGCACATCTTATTGTTACAGTTCTTTTTTCACGCATATGCTGTGCTTCCCAAGTAATACATCTTGCACAGGAAAGCATTACTAAAGTGAACTAAATATCATTAAAAATGGACAGAAGATTAGGACAGAACTAAGTGTATATGTGCAATTTTAAAATCCAAATGACACAGTTTGAACACTGAGCAAATATTATGTAACACCTAAAATCATCCCTATTAAATTTATCTTTGGGGTAAAATATCAATTTCATTTGTTTTCATGTCAATTCTACCAATGTCACATGACAGTAATCCAAAACTGGAAGTTGATGGCAGACAGATGAATTTTTTGTTAGAGTGATGTTAGTCAAACTACAGGTTTAACTATTTATGAGTTAAATACTGCCTCCTTTCAACAGTTTTCCTTCTCTCCTCCTAAACTGGTGTTTGAGCTGATGCTCTCCTTCCTGAGTGTACAGGAAAGAAATACAATCAACGTCTGTTAAATAAAACTTTTCTTTTGGGTGATTTTAGTGACTTGGGGCAGCTCTGATCAAGCTTAATCATCATGCATGTTAGAGTCACTTCATAAATACAGTAATTGACATGATTGATAAGAGAAGCCTGGGCAGTTGAAAAAAAAAGTCTGTAGTTCTCCAATTAATTTGTAATGACACTGTAACAATTTTGTGTTGGTGGGGTTTTTTCCAACAAGGTTCTTCATAACTATTTTCAGCTTCCTGTCCATCTGCCTCTCATTGTAAACTTCATTTGTTTAGTCCTTGTTGAAATCTCAGACTTTGTATTTACCTCTAATAATGTACTTTCATGCACTTTATCAATTTTTGCCTCATAGAGGATGTTGATGCAGGGTGCTGCATTTTCTTTAACAGCAATACTGATTTTGAATTAACCTCTTCTTATTACAGGGTGCCGGTTGTTTTTCCTGCGTAAATCTTCACATATAAATAACTTCTGCAGCAGATTATCTTGTGGAATTTGCTTCTTTTTTAAATGATGAAAACTATAAAAATGGGTTAGAGGAAACAGTCTGGTCCCTTGTGGTAACTTGGCTTCTCTCCAGTGCATGCACTCTGTGGCCTTGCCACTAATTCATCTGGTTTGTTTTCAGGTTTTCTCTTGCCAAAACATTATAACTGGAGATTTGCAGTGGATATGCAGAAGCTGGACTTTGTACAGAAAATGCAGAATCCACACCCAGCCTGTCCTCTGGGAAAAAAGAGGTAAAGATAAGTTATCTGATGGTAACTTTGTCAGTATCTTTGACATAACAGAATTTTTACATGCAGCAAAGACAAAATTAAAATAAAAATATGATATTCGTGACTGTATTTCAAATTAAGCCTTACGTGGAGCTATCTTTGTGCTTATCAAGTAAAGAAAATTATGAACTCAAAAGGAATCTGGTTATTGCTGAAAACAAATATGTCAGCGTGAGACATGTACTAAGTAAGATACATACAGTCATACCAGAAGTGCTCAGGTTTTGTGGTGATAGCTAACTATGTTGACTCTGAGATTTACTTTTATTTTGGCAGCTGGGAAAAAAACAAAAACAGTGCTCATGAGCAGTCTTATTTTAATACACTCAATGTGAGGGATGAGCTGATAACTATTATTGCATTTTGTTTTACAATCTCATCATCTACTCACTTTGGAGTATAGGCTTTTGAAAATACATGCTGTTCTGCTACTGGGGTTTAGCTTTAACTAATATAAAGGGTCAAATGGGAGTGCACTTATGAAGAAAGACATAATTACATATTAGAAACATGAAAATGTACATATTTGGTTTGTAAAATTTCAGTTCTCTGTTTTGAGTAGCATAATCTTTTAAATAATATTAGGGAATACAAAATCTGGAGGGTTGTTTTCTTATTGGCTTTCATGGAATTAAGTTTTTTACCCAACGCTTTAAGACTTATTTCTTTTGACACTTTTACAGAATTGAGCTCCCCTGAATCTTTGATTCCATCATTGATTAGATGATATCTTGCAAAAAGGCTCTGACTATGTGTAAGGACGGAGATACAACTTGAAATAGTCGCTTAATTCAGTTTTTGTCCCAGTTGTGTACTCTAGTAAGGTAATTAGCAATATGTATGATATTAAAATGAGTCAAATCAGCCCTCTGAATCTGACAAACCAATGTGGTTTTGAGAGCTGGTTGTGCCTCCAAAATTAGGTGCTAATCAATTTTTCAGCAAATGTGCAAATGACTGTGGAATTCTGAGGCCATTGAACAAACTCCTGATAATGAAATAGCAGTACAAATGACTTGTATATAAGTTGAATACTCAGTTTCGTTGAGTATTTCATCTAAAATATAAAACTATAAATATATACCCTAAAAAATATCAGGGAAGTGGTAAGGAGTATTCTGATGAAAGATGTGATCAGTCCCTATTTTGCCAGTGCAGTCATGGTGCTCACAGCCTGTCTACTGATCACACATACAACACCGGAGGGCCTCTTAGTCCCATGTTACAGGTGCTTACACAACCTTGTATGCTGCTATTTTGGACTCCCCTTGTTTGACTTGGAATTATGATTCTGCTGAAGTCCCAATAGTCCTAACGCTCTTAGTTGATAAAAAATTCCAGACCGTCAAAAGTTTTAATCATCCCATGCTGAGACATTTTTGTACAGATTTTGTTTTGTTCCATGACTACAAGAAGATGTTCATAATAATGCAGTGTGATGAGGCACATTTTATTAGTGTTGCAGGTTGCTTGAAAAATGTCAGGTTTTTTGTTCTCCATAATTTTTCTGATGTAGCTGTTTTGCACCAGGCAACAACACTATTTTCACTCTCTAGCTCATCTCTCAATAAGTCTAATCAGTCAGATATACTCTTCCTGATGGCTGAAAGTCTTTTCCTTCACCATGTAGTTGGCTTACACTGTCTAGACTTAAAAATTGCTTCTTTTACACTCTTAAAAGAATAAGCAAAACTGAAACAAGAAAATTACAGCAGGAACATGTTGTACCAGCACTAAAGCTATATTGTAATATAATGAAATTCTATCATCAGGCAAAGAAAAACACAGAACTGATATGAAAAGCAGTTTCAAATTCATGTATCATTACTGCCCTTCCTCAAGTGCTTACAACATGAAAAGAGGTGTAAGAATAAATTTGCAGTGGTTTTTGTGTTCTTGGAACAGAAATTAGCTATAGGAATGTCTTCTTGAGGAACTAAAAATTGACTTGGAGGGCTTAAGAAACAAAATTTCTCTGGTGCAGCTGCTGTCTCATTTTTAGGTAAGGTAAGGATTAAGAATACAGGCTGCCTAATAAAGAGCAAAATTTTTTGTTAAACTTGTTTTACTCCCTCCTGTCAAAAGGGAAGCTGAAAATGCTCTAGGTTCCTGTTAAGAAAAAATTCCTACCCATCTTAAAACACATTCCTATTCTAGGAAAATAGCATGGAGTTTTCAACTTCTTGTTGCATGACACTAAATATGGATATGTTTTACCCTTCCTGATCAATGAAACCAAACGTCTACCTATAACAGCAGATTTTCAACAGTGATGAGAAGCAGATGTATGGAGGGAAGTTTAATATTCAGTCCTTCCCCAATGTAACGTATTTCTAGTTTCTATGATGCATCAATATGAAGACCCCTGAATCAAAGAACATTTCTGGATCACTGTGTTTAAAAGCATAAATAACTTTAAATTTAATTTTTCCAGCCTCTATCTTTGAATCCTTTTTAATGCTTTCCCTCTAAAAATTCCATGGTACTGAGTTCCAAAGTACAAGCCATATGAAAATATACATCCTTTTGGCATTAAATATGTGCCTTAAACCTGATAAGAGGGTCATGGTGTGCTTCCAACTTCTCATATTATGAGTAATAATGAGTTATGATATCACAGGTAATTCCTGAGCCAACTGTGATTTTACAGATCTATATCATATTCCTTCTCAGTTCATTTATTTCCAGAAAGAGGAACCCCAATGTTAGTTTCTCCTCATATGAAATGATTCACTACAGAGGCATAGTTGGTCTCCTTCTATGTTTCTTTTCTAGCTATATTTGGTATATTTGGTGGCTATCTGAAGTCTGTAAACTACTACTTCCACAGCTGAACAGAAGCTGCCAAAAAGAAAGCCCATTCAGATCTGAGATTTACTTCAGTTTTTCATTTACTTAAAACAATGGTAAGGAGCATCTTTCAACAGTGCCCCTTTATCTTAAACTACTAAAAAGTGTAATTATTTAAAAAGTTAAACTACTGTTCCTCAGCTAGTTCCATATCCCAAAAATTATTTGTTGCAGGAGTGACAATGGGAGAACTTTATTGTTATGCTTCTGAGAGTGAGGTACATGCTGCAAGACATTTGCTGTGAATATTCAATAGCAGCTTTAAAGAAGTTGACCTCAGTTCCATTTAGCCTCCCATTGTTCTTTGATAGACATTTATCACAGATATATTAGCAAATGTCTTTGTTCCCTATTCTGTTTATTAAAACAGTCTGTGCCTAAGAAGAAATTGTGAAGTTTTGGAATTAAAATTTTGAATTCATTGTTATAAGAAATCACAACAGGCAACATAATGGAATAATTTCTATCTACTGAAGTGTGGGATGATTTATTGATGCTGGTTAATGTAATAATTAAATTACTTCAGGTTCTTGGCAGGAATAAAGGAAGAAACCTTTTAATATGGATAGCTCACACCTGCTGACTTAAAGGTAACATTGGACATTTTTCTTTGTGTTGGTGTTCCATTATTGGCTCTTGTAAACATATGAAATAGGACTTCTTATTCAACAAAGGGATTGCTACCTTCGATGTTGCTGTCACACTATCTCTCTTCTTCTAGAATGAAATTATGCATTTCTTTAAAAGTATTGAAAATCTAAGAGTTGTGTACCAGTTTACACTTGGTTTGTCACGTCAGCTACAACAAATGCAAAACTGTATAAAGTGCTTTCATTTAATGGTTACAGAGGAGATAAATATCAGTTCTCTGAAAGATTTAACGTCCCAGTGTGAAGTACAGAGAGACATAATGGAGTTTGCAGAATGTCTTTTGCAGAGGACAGGGTGCTGAAACCAACATATTCTTGCCACAGAAGGTTTTCTTGTTGCCTCCCACCTGTTTCTTTTAACAAAAATTCTGCAAGAAAGCATTGGAAAAGCCATCCAGAAAGTGGCTATTGAACACATACTGTGCACTCACGTAGGATCAAGCATAGGATGCAGTCAACTTGTTTCCCAGGTAGAAATAGTGTGGGTTTGAATTCCTGTCTTTTTTTTTTTTTTTTTTTTTTCTTTTTTTTTTCCTAGATGTCCGAACAGTGACAAGGAAAGAGTAGAGTGATGTTTCTGGAGAAAAAAAAAAAAAAAAAAAAAAAAAAAAAAAAAAGAAAAAAAGTAACAAAAGTTACCCAAATAGATAGCCTAAATAGCGCTGAAATCTATTGGAGAGCAGATACATTTGATCCCTTTGTGTAAGAGTCCCTTTCTTTTGTTTCTTCCACATCTCTACAATTCTTTCACCATTTGTTCAAGTAAACACAATGAAAGAAAATTAAGTTCACTACAGGGTATGTAAATGAACAGACAGATGAAAACCTTCATAGAAACCAACTAATGTTCTAAAAAAGATGCCAAAATTGTCTCTTTCCTGGCATAGAACAGATCTTGTTTCCCTGAAAAGGGTGCAATGTGTACCATGATATTTAATAAAATATTGGTGTTCTGTTGTATCTTTTTATGTGTCTGACACTAGCACAACCAATGCAACTTAAAGGACTGTGAATATCTGTGTCTCTCATGAAAGGGTAAATCAGCATTCAAGGGAAATACAGCATTTGCCTTCCAGTCAGTCAGATAACTTTGAGGATCAGGCAGTCATGAGTCCAGAAGCTTGAAAACAAGGAATAGCCATAAGGATATCTCAGAGCAGAGTATGGAAATACCGAGAATCTCTTTAAATATTGTCTGTGAAAGAAGTCCTAAACTAAATATTTTTGTAATAGAGCTTTAACTCTTGAAAAAAATCAAAATGGTAAAAGGTTTTTGGTTTGATGGGCACATTTTTATTTTCTTTCATTTTTAGAGTGAGACAAGCAAATACAGCACAGAGCATGGCTGGGTTTATTTATCTTCATTGGATGGAAGGCAACAAGACATTTGGGAGGCTAAAATGATCCCTAGTTAAAAAGAAGAAGTCTTGTTAATGTTTTTATGTTTAATACCCTGTTTTCAATTGTTATAGAGAAAAAGCGTTAAAGGACCAAATTATTTCTTTAGGGACCTCAGGAATGTGTGTCATATTAGGATAAAATGAAGTGTCTATCTCATGATGCTTTAACAGCACTACAGTGGCTCCAGCTTCCTTGCAAGATCTTGGTTATAAGTTCCCACAGTTGTTTTACCAATGATTTCTCATTTGGAAAGCAGTTTTCCTTCATTTTCCTGGAACCTTTCCCCCATTTTTACCTCACATTCTTTATCTATAAATGGGTTTATTCTTTGCCTGCCTTTATACATTTTCTGTAGATTTCAAGAAAGACTGAAGCTCATCTTAACTGAATCCGAGGTCTATATACCAAGTGTGATCAAGACACTTTCTGTACTTTGAAGTTTGTGCTGGATTTGTGTAGCAGAGTTTTTGGTAGTGGGGGAGGGAGCTACAAAGGCAGCCCCTGTGAGAAGCTTCTCAAAGATCCCTGGCTTCAAGTCAGACTCACCTCTTCACCAAGGCCAAGCCAATTAGTAATGGTGGCTGCATCTCTGTGATAAGGTCTTTAAGAAGGGGAACCTGGGAGAAGGAATCGGAGTTGAGGAGTTATGAGATGGACACCTGCGCAAACACCAAGGTCAGTGGAAGAAAGGAGGAGGAAAGTGGGGGAGGTGTGCTGGAGCAGAGACCCCTCTGTATCCTGTTGTGAGACAACAGGGGCGCCCGCCCTGCCACCCATGGAGGCCCGCTGTGGAGCAGATGCTGACCTGCAGTCCATGGAGGACCCCACATTGACTCAAGTGATTATGCCCAAAGGAGGCTGGGACCATGTGGGAAAAGGTAGACCCCACTGTTGTAGTTCAGCACTGGGAGGATTGCAGCATGCAAGTGTGTCCCACGCCGGAGCAGCTCGGGAAGGGCTGTAGCCTGTGGGATGGACTCCAGTTGGAGAAAGTTGATGTCCCACGCCAGAGCAGGGAGGGAAACCCTGCTGCCCATGGGAGGGACTCAAGTTGGAGAAAGTTTGTGGAGGACTGCCTCCTGCGAGAGGGGAACCATGAGAGAGGAGAGGAAGAATGTGAGGACTTCCCCCCAACCTGAGGAGGAAGGAGCGGTGGGACTGACTGCACCCCCCCGTTCTCTGTCCCTGCACTGCTGGAGCGACAAGGGGGTGGTAGAGAGATTGGGAACAAAACAGAGCCTGGGAAGAACAGAAGGATGAGGGGAAGGTGTCTTTAAGGTGTGGTAATGCTTCTCACTGTCCTACTCTGTCTGTTAAGTGTTGCTATTGTGAGTGTCTGAATTAAATTGATGTTCTTTTGCCTTCCCCAAACAAGTCTGTCTTCTGCCCATGACCATAATGTGTGAGCCACCCCTCTCTGTCCTTATTTCGACTACTGAGCCTTTTACTTTATTTTCTCCCTTACATTGCTGAGGGGAAGGGGTGAGTGAGTGGCTGGATGGTGCTTAGTTGCCCTCTGGGCTCAAGCTACAAGGTTAGATAAAATACTGGTCACAGTTTGGCAACACATACCTCATCAAAGCAATTGACGTCCAATTCATAAGGTGCAATGCCTGAAAAATGGCTTGTGATTGCCATGGACAAGACACCAAGACAAGGATAATGTTAACTGAAAGCCTCTCACATGTTCCTTCATAGGAAATGGGGAATTAGGTGCAGAATCAGATATATTTTTTAAAAAAATGCTCAAGGTCATCACATGACCTTTCTTACAGCTAAAATGCCTTTTTAAAAGAAAAAGAAAAAAAGTAATTTAAAAACTTATACCTTATATATTTCATTTTCAAATTAAGAAAAAAATGTAATTTCTGTTTCAATATATACTATATTCATATCTCTTTCTAAAGTGTGGAGCATGTGAGGAAGTAAAGGACAAGAAAAAGCAAAAAATTCATGTACGTAGTCTAGTAGATATGGTTGCTTAAGTCAGATGGAGTAGATTTGCCTTTGCAGATAAATTTATATAATGCTTCAAAATCAACAGCAGCAGCAATATAGTATTTCAAAATGGCTTTTACAGAAGGTTCAAACACCATGTGTACTTTGTCAGATCTGCCTTGTTTTGTAGTCCCTCATTACTGGGTTACTATTTTAAAAAATGTCAAAGAAATGAAAACTGGAAGAGCTGTCAAATTTCAGAAAAATGCCTTGAAATGAATTATTTGTTTATCTGAAATACTATGGCATAAAAAAAAAAAAAGAACTGCCAAAGAACTACCAGTTTTTAAAGGAAATCAAGATGTCAGAAAAAAGAAATTTGTTATCAATACAATTTCCATACTAAAAACACAGGATGTGTTTTCAAATAGTGTCACTTTAGATATTCATAAATAAAAGGTAGTTTTCCTTCCTGAAAAAAAGTTGCCTGTTGTGGCTCATTTCACTGTTATAAACTCATTGATGTGCAGTCATTTCATTGTAGTTCTTGTCAGAAAGTTCAGCAGCTTGCTGTTACTCTGTGCTTGCCTGGCATCGGTGACAATTTCCACAGCCTCCTGAAAGTTCAGTTAGCAGCAGATAACTCAGTGTCTTCAGCCCTAAACAAACGGTTTCTGTCTCTGCAGTCAAAGGAGATTGCAATCATGTGCAAAGATATCAATTTAGTTTATCCCAGACTCTTAACAATAAGACCAAAAAAAGTCAAGCAGAGGCAAAGTCTCAGAGTTAGGAAGTGATAGAATTAAGATTGTTAGAGCAATATAAATTTGTCTCCTTTATACACATGCAATAAGAAGCTGTCTTTAGTTTCATGATAGACTCAGCCCCCACCTCATTCTGAGGGTTCCTCCACTGTGCTCCTACTGCTGCTTTTTCAACCAGTCTCTCCCTTTGTTCTCCATGTCTAGGCATGGGTTTTCAATGCCTAATCTTCTAACAAAACTTGCTTTTGCATTTTGTTTCAGAGTCTTCTTCCTTATTGAACCTCAAGCCAGCAGGGAAAATACAGATTGAAAGAGGTGCCTGATATGCCCACTGCTGGACTTGGGATCTGCAAGGAAAGTCCTGCTGTTCAGCAGGCAATGAGGCTTTCTTAATCCACAATTCATCTTTAATGAGATTTCCTAACTGGTAAGACTCTACTCAACATGTGTGAATAACCTGCCTTTTTTCAATGTGATTCTAAAATGGATGAAATTTATAGGTACAGTCAAAAAACATTGTGGGTTCGGGTTTTTTTTCCTTCTGGTCATTTCATTTTTTTCAGTACTTGAATACATTCCATTTGAATTGTGTTTAAATAATAATATTACTATTAGTACATACTATTTATATACTAATGATATATGTTTTGCAACACTAAATAAAAGGACATGTCTAGAATAGGAAATGGTTGTGTTAATGGTTCTAGCCTTAGCAAAATTGTAATTGATTGTAATAAGATCTTATGAGAAACATTTAAAATGTTTAGTAGGCAGTCCTGCTAACACCACTGATCACAAGTTTTGGTTGCAATCTGTTTCTTCACCCCAACAGCTACCCTCGAGTCCCTTAGTCTGAGTTTTGCTTTACTCCTGAGCTCTAGACAATCAAATACATTCCAAATTTATCTATCTGTTGGTGGGTGTTTGTGTACCTGAGTGTGATTTGCATTTTCCTTTCAGATCTGCTAATGTCACAGTTTTTTTTGTGGTATTATCCTGTGAAGTGAACTCTAAAGTAATTTTCATGTTTAAGACTGGTACTTTGTGGTGGAACATTTCCCTGAAGAGCCAGATTTGGATGTTTTATCTGCATGTGGGATTTTTTACTGACTCCAAAAACATTCTTATTGAGATCAATATGTTATTTATGAGGTGAACTACGTTTGGACAGCAGCTTTAGAAACTGGCTTGTGTTTAAAAGCCTTCACATCTGCTGGTACTAGCCTATCACTTTTTCCTAAAGATCTAGAAACAGACAACCTGAACATGAAATATTCCTTACTGTTCCCACACAGAAGGGTCAAGCCTAAACTTTAGCACTTTGCACCCTGAGGCAAAACAACCATGAAGATGGAGTCAAACAGGTGATTAAGTCTAGGCTCATGCTGGGAGTTGCATAAACAGAGCATCATAAACATGAAGCTACCAGAGGATGGACTAAAAGCGTGTCAAGGCAGACCTAGTGTAATAGGGAAGTCAAGCAGGCTGATAAATTTTTGTAAGCACAAAATTCCTTATAACTGAGTACTTTCCCTTGAAATTCTTGTTTCTGTGTTCATGCATTGAAATGTATGAATCATTTTAAAAAAAAAAAAAAGAAAACAAACTAAAACCAAAGGAATGTGGTGATAGAATTGTATCCGTACAGAAGATTATATTCAATCTCTTAACCCTCAAAGGTGGCATTACCTCCCCACCTGCATATGCATATATGAAATTAAAAGAAAAAAAGATAGATAGAATAATCTGATCATTGTCTTAGATTTTTTTGGTCATATTATTCTATCAACACATATGCAGCATTCCCAAGTTCGACACATGACATTCTAGATTCTAAAAATAATTTCTGGAAATGTTTTGACCTGCAGTGCATACTTTTGATAAGAAAAACTGATATTTTAACAATTTCACTAGTCATGTAAATTAAATTTATTTCAGCTGCACAGTGGACAGGGCTTTTTTGCCTTTTGGAGGGTTGGATTTTTCTGATTTCTTTTTTTTTTTTTTGAATAATGCATGTTATGGAGTCATAATGTTTTTAATATGCCTCTTCTAAAGGTTACATAACTTCTCTGTCATTTCTGAATAAACATTTTTGCTGTAGGTGTTAGGGAAGTTTGGGAAGTTTACTGTACATCAGGTGCTCTTGAGAGAAGATAACTTTTTTCGGTCCTATTTAGAATGTATTGAATAAGATGATTGCTTACCAACTGGAAATAATACAATTTCACTTCTACAGCAGAATATTTATGTTAGGCTTGTCTGCCTGTCAACATTATACATTCTGTTCACCACTTTCATTTTACTTTTATAAGAATAACTACCACTATAAAATACTGTGGCAGAACCAGTTAAAGAAAAGTGGGAGAGAAAAAAAAATCCAGTCTTAAACCCAGTATTTGCTGCCACTCCTCCCCCCCCCAAAAAAAAAACCCAAACCCAAACAACAAAAGACGAGAAAATCTAACTTCTATCCTTAACTTTGTGCTAGAAAGTTATTTATTAATATAAAAACAATAATGATTTTTACATCTTGAAATTTCTTCACTATGAGCACTCCAAAAATATCCACTATTTGAACTATAGTTTGATGTTAGTTACACCTTTTTTGCTTTTTGCCAATAGTTACTAAATGAAGTAAGAAAAGAGAAGTGGAAGCATGGTGATGCACTCTCTCACAGATTAGATTTTCTGAATATTTGTCAGTCTTTAAATATTGAACAGCATGTGCCATTGGTTCTTCTTGGTGTCTTTAATGGAAAGACATGGTTTGAGAATAAAAAGACGTACAAATAGTCAGTTGTGGGAAAAGTATCATAAAAGGGAATAAACCCTTAAATCTATAATCCTGTGGGAAATGTTTTACAGTTTATGCATAAGTTTTGCAGGTAGTGTTCTCTATAATAAAATTCACCTAGATGTCCTGTCTTTTATCACAGTCCTTTGATTCGTTTTCCTCACTGTTGCTTATTCTTGTCCCTCATCCCATCTGTTGCGGAAACTCCCAAACCACATAACTATAAAAAAAAAAGCAAACTTTATTTTTATACACAATTAATCAACATTCCGCAAACATACAAACAACAGGTCCAAATGTCCATGAGAGGAGAACAAACTATCACCACACAAGCTTCTGGGGTTTAACAACCCAAAACACCAACCAGGGGTTTAACGACAACCCAAAATGCTCAATCACTCAGCTAATAAAAGGTGAGGACTCTCAACCTCGAGGAACATCTCAGGGCAGTGTCCCAACTCATAGGAACCCCGAGGAGTCTCCATGGGTGGTGTCCCAACCCAAGGGGAGAGCCCTTACCTGCAGCACACTGTTCCAGTTGGGACGAGCTCCAAATGGCTCCCCCAGGGACTCCATTGGTACCTGAGCCCAATCTGACCTGTGGTCAGTACCAGCCCCTGTAGGCCAAAGACCCCAACTACCCTAAATCCCTGAGAACAAGGGCACAGGAGAGGTTCAACAGCCAGGGAGCCACAATTGCATTGGGTGGGTGCACCTGCCACACCATCAAGTGAAGTACTGATTAACAGGAAGGATAGATATATTTTTCCATTTACTTTTTCTTGTCACGCTACTATGTTGATCTATCTGTACTATCAATACAATTTTAATCCTACAAAAAATCATATATATCCTAAATGAAAAAATTAATTGCAACTTTTACAATAAAAGAAACTTGGTTTGCTCATTTCCTGGGCTATTCAGAAGCTGATTGGTTCTGTTAAGCCAAAAAGTCTCCCTTTCATGTTTTTAAAATAACATAGTCATGACCTCTCACAAGAGTGTGTGGAATGACCAGTAACAAGGAAGCTGAATTGCTCTTCAGAAAGCATACTGACATCCACACTTTCTTATCCTTTTGACTAAACTAAATTGTGGCCTAAACCCCGTAATAGGCACACTATACTGCAGTGAAATTAATCTTTTGTGAATATTTCTTTAGCTTTCTTTTAATTCTAGCATTACAGCCTTGCTTGAAACTAACCATATGTATTTATGTGTATTTGTGTATATATATATGTATATCTATATATGTAGCTGTGCATATATATATGCACACATATGTAGTATGTGTAGAGCCTTAAACAACAGGGGGATAGTAGGAGAGCTCTGTTCTTTGTTCTATTTTATTTCACTCCATTTCTTAATCCAGACTCTCCTGTTTTCAAAGCTTTACAGATTTTTTTAGCAGTGCATGACACCAATACAAAAGATATTAAGAGACAGAGTTTGAGAACAATAGGGTTGTTCATCGTATCTGAGTATATAGAAATTAATTTGGAAAGGGCACAGGTACTAGTAGATAGAAAATAATGCACTATACTTGAATCCTTCTGTAGTTAGTTAAAAATAGAGACATCTAAACTGTCACCAGTATAGCTACAGAGTTAACCACATCTTGAGATGAATGGCTTCTTTCTGGATGAAAATGTTGTCATCATTTATACTCAGTTCTTATTTTTAAGGTTATCTATGTTGTCATAAGCAGTAAGAACATTTTTTGCTTCAGTGAATGTCTAGAGTCTAGCGTACATTTAATATGATAATATTTTTTTGTTGGAGATTAAGGGGGGTAGAAATGCATTACCACTTACGTTTACAAGTGATAATTTAGTAATAATTTAAATAAGGGTAATGTTACTGTGTATATGTGTAAAATTGTAATTTAAGTCCCTTTCCCTAAAGAGATCTTCTTAGTGATTACTTTCAAAGTATGTAATAGCAATTCCATTTATGGGCAAATAATTTTTTATTATACAAAACAGTTTATATCATGTTGATGTCACTATTTTAAAGAAAACAGCAGTTTGAAAATTTGGTATTATTGTCAGTAATAGGGATCTCTCCAAACCAGTAGTAAGATTCTGGGATTATATACATACATAGCTAGTATGTCATCAACTTGTTGTTTTAACCTGGAACTAATTCTTATATGAATATTCATTAACAGATACTTAAAATATAAACACAAGTAAGAGGATTCATATTCTCTCATTAGCTTTTTTGAAATTGAAATTATCAGACTTTTTTTTGCATTACTTAATAGAGATGTTTCTGAACTAGGACATTTACCACTTTTCTTAATGTATCATTTCTTTTCCAAGATATCTCTTTTCTTTAGTTAGCTCTTTTCAAAACTTGTTAGCTGGAAGATTTGTGCTGTTCATGCCTATTTGTCATATTAGATTCTCAGAATCTCACCAGAACCATGTCAAATTACATCAACCCAAACTGTGTTCCGGGCTTCTGATAAGAGTGTTATAGAGAAAGCATGGCTTGAAGGTTGTTGGAAAACAAATAGCTTTATCATTATCACAGAAGTACTATAAGAGATGCAATAATTTGTTGAATGTTCATGCAATATGATTTTCTGTTGTACCATAGTAATTGAAAATTTTCAGTAGACTATGCTTTACAAAAAAATGTACAGAACACTGGGCTTAATTTTATAGGGGTATTTGTAACCCCTGCCATGGGAAGGATTCTTTCTCCAAAGAACGACAATAATGAACTAGAGATAACTTTCATTCTGGCCCCAAAAAAGAGCCAAATACTGAAACAGGAAATTAAAAAACACTCCCTGAAGTTAAGTATGTTACAAGATATCCCTGCTCCAGCTATAAGGCTAGGAACATAACAGAATCACATCCTCTGGCTGCACCAGCTCTACCAGAAAATCTGGCATAGATGCAGATAAACCAGACAGAATGCTTTTCCACTTCTACATTATGTAGTACATGAAAAAAGACAGTCTATCAGAAAAATATACATTAACATACGCTGCTGTTACCATTACAGTCAGGTGACTCTACTGTTTGGACAAGCCCAGGCACACAGACGATGAACCTTTCTCATTCCTTCCCTGGACTAGTGAAGCACAGAACTTAAGTCTGTTAGAATCAAAGAGGAATTGGCCTGTTTCTTGAAGTGTGCTATGGCTTTCTCTGGCAAAGTTCATCTCTTTCAGAGAAGAAAGCTTAATTCCTTTATTTAGCATTTTGTAAATGATTGAAAAGATCTGGCAGGAGATTTCATACACTGCCCTAAATTTTCTCATGAGGAAGAAGGAGCTTTGAAGGGGCAGGTCTAATTTTTTTCTCTTACCTCACCACCCTCCCAAAGGCTAGCTACTGTTGTGCGAGGCTTAACTTGCATAAATCCCTTAAATCATTCAATATCCTTTTGGGACTGAGATTAGAAAAAATTTCAGGAGGCAATTACCAGCTCATTGAGGGAGGGAAAAAACCCAAGATACATTCCTGAAAGTTCTTGCACAGTGACGGGCAACAATGTCATCTCAGTCAGTAGTTTCTGTTTGCTCAAGCGATTCACTCAGTGAGAATGATACCTTACCCAGCATGTATGATCTTGCTATTCCTTTCCCGTATGTCTTGTCCTAAAGAGCCCCCTCACCAGTGGTACACAGTGTAATAGATTGCCTTTTTTATATTGCAGTTTTATTGATGCTCTAGAGTAAATTACATTTAACTGCTGTTGCGAATCTGATGCTGGGAACATGTTTAAATGACAGTTTATAGGATTCTCTAGCAGTGGCTTCATCTAACTCTAAGAGCTGGAAGATTGACTCTACTGTATTTAGTAATAACAGAAAACTCAATTTCCTATAGGTCAATCCAAAATACTGCCCACTTGTACACCAAAGCTCTGTCAACTCCTTTGAGCAATTCTAATTGGGGATTCCCTATGCAAATGTTGTCAATTTCATTGTGAGTCTTATAAATATGGGTGCTTTTAGCCTTCACAGTCAGAAGAAAAGTTTTAGATATAGTCAAAATACCAAAGGCAAAGAAATATCTAGCATTTATTGATTTCTTATAAATCATAGAACTTTGATTCCAGTTGTGACTTTAGTGAGACAGACTAATAGATTCTGAAAAAATAAACATCAACCACATTGGATTCCAAACAAAGTGTTCTTTTTGATCCCTCCTACACTGCCCTTGTAACAAAAGTACTCTCTGACTTCTGTGGGGTTTGACTTAGACTCGGGAAGCCATGTGTATAACCATCAAGGGAGTGAGAGATAGAAAATTCATATAATTCTTGCTTTGGGGCTCTGTCAGGTACAGCCTAGGTTTAACATATCCGTGTTTATTACATACCACTTCTCTAGTGTCACCACTGCTGCAAAATGTGACAGTAAGGTTCAACATAGGGAGGATTTCTCACCTCTGAAAATGTATCTTTGAGGTTATGTCTCCTCTGCCAACTTAGCTTATGTTAAGGTAGTCTAGTCTCAATGGCTGCACCACAGTGAAATAATAATTGAATTACAATGTCCAAAGTAGTGTCACTAGTTCACTTATAACTCTAAGACCTTTTACTGAAACATCTCATTATTTTCATTGCTGCAATAATATGATCTACATTAGAAAATCGTTTGTGCTAATATGGAGAAGAAAATTTTCTCTCCTGTTGGATACACATAGGAGTTGTGAGAAGCCATCAGGAGTCTAATAGTATTTGATTACTTTCATCTGCACTGACACAGCACTGTAGTCTTTTTAAACTATGATGAGATCAAAATTCAGCTCGTATCCCTGGACAGGCCAGCAAAGTAAGACAGTCACAATGTGTTCACATTTTAAAGGGTGCATGGACTCCAGATAGGATCAACTGCCAAGCTGTATCTTGAGTCATCTTTAAAGCAAATACAAGACTTGGAAATGGTCAAGTTGGGTGGATAGTTCAAGTTCTTTATATTGCTAGACTTCCAAAGTTTGAAAGTTATTTCTGACATGCCATATGTTACGCAACATTGTCATCAAATATATTGCATTGACAGGGAAGGAAAAATTAGTTTGGGAACCAATCATGAGCATTTGGCTGGTTCTGTGGAAATCCCAGCTCTTCAGTGCACACAGTGGGCTTTTTATCAGTCCATTATTTTTTTGATTGTAAACTGAAGTCATAAGGGACAGACTCCAGTGAAATCACTATCTCCAAGCTGGCTTTGAGATAGCCAGAAACCCCTCAGCCAGGGAATAGAATTCTCTTTCTCCAGTATAAATTTGCATAGTTTGCTAAATAAATTATGACCTACATTGGCCCAGTTTCCAGACTCTTGTACAGCTTAGTCTGATACCAGGAAATTCATTAATAATTAGGAACTAGTGTTCCTCTGACTGTAAACTGGTTCCAAAATTCCTATTTATTTTACTGGGAACAGGAGAAGGTCTTTTTCACTCAACACTGTCTGCTAGTAAGGAAAATCAAATTTCTTCTCAGGCTAAAAATGCGCTAACAACTCCATATTTTTGTGGTAGCAACAGTAAATAAATTTAATGTTGCAGTTCTTCAGTTTTGCCAAATTGTCGTCTCAAGCAACAATATGAGTCCAGTTTGTTCTGCCAGTTTCCAAAGATATCATAGAAGTTAAATAACAAATACCTAATGTTTCTGCTTTGGATGGTGTTATAAAGGAAATTGGATAAACACTGGGACATAAATCAAGAAAAGGTGCTAGAAAATGATGCCATCAGTTAGAAAAACGTGCCATACTAATACCTCATCTCTCCTCTTTCTTGCTGAAAGTAGAAAAGGAAAAGCATTTAGTATCTTGGGTAGTCCAGGCACTGATTGATTGCATCCCATAATGTTTTCTAATGCATCTTCCAGAAAACCTTATAAATCATATGCAGGCTTTTCCTTTTTAAATGCTACTTTATCAATTCTCAATAGCTCAACTTTCAAAATAAAGAAAGAAAATTAGGGTCTGAGAGGTTGGGGTTTCTCTTTCTACCGAAGGCCTTGCTGCTGATGGGTATCTAAGCACATGTATAGCCTGAAGCAGGTGTGCAGTCCCATTAAAAATGTGTGTTTAAGTACTTTTGTGAATAAAGACCAGTTTTGGTCTTTCAAAACACTGTGACATGGTGCATGTTAGAAAATCATCCTAAAGGATAAAGGTCACACAAAGAAGAAAGCCGTTCTTTTCATGAATATAATTATGAGCTTGAGTTTCAAATCCATGATACAAGACTTTTACATAGCTTTACATTTCACTACTGGCGTGTGTGTATGTGTCTTTTGCACTTGTTTCTGTATGCAAGTTGACTAGAGAGTTCTAACCACCCTGATGAGCCCCAAATCACAAGAAAGTTGTGAAACTCTTATGCTGTGAAAATTGTTCATAGCACAAACTAGAGAAGGCAGTTGTGTTTGTTCCACCCTGATCTTTGCAAACCTTTTATTCAGCAAAAGGAGATGGGGAGATCTTGAGAGGTTTGAAATACAGATGTGGTACTGATGAGCATCTGGATCTCATGACAAACAGTGTCTGAACAGAATCTTTAATCTCTCTGATCTGTGTAACCCTGCTGAAAATAAGTCTAGGAGTAGCCCAGTACAAATCAGCTTTTCCCATCAAGCAAGAAAAAAAAAGAGCAAGAGAAGATGACAAAAAGTAGGTCACAGGGATAAGAGGTAGCACATTTACAGAGGAAAACTAACTAACAGGGCCTTGGCCACTCGAGCATTATCTACACTTCTATGATGTTTATTTTGATTTATTTCAGGCTCCTGGGCACTGTCATCTCCTTCTGAGCTGCAGTTGAATTCACACCTATGCTTTCAAACCTGGAAAACTGTTCAAGCTTGAGTCTATTTGTAACTTCTTGTGGGGAATATCTTGCAAAGCCTTCTTTAGGCAAGAGCTACAATTTGCACTTCTTCAAGCATAGATGTACACAGGGTTTTGAAACATATTTGGAAATATATAGTGATGGTGGAGAATGACATAACTCTGGTTAAAAGAATGGTTCAGCAAAATGTTGATTATTATGGGGTTTTACAGAAGCTGTCAGTCTTGTTGAAAATAGATGAACTAACTGCTTTTATTACTCACTTTAGCCCACTTTTTAAAAGGATGTAGCAAATAAGGCTGAGAGGTTATGTAAAATAGCAATAGAACAAGTCTGTATCTGAGCCTGGAAACTCAAGTTCAAGGCATCTTCTACCATCACCTCCCTTCCCACCTGCTGATGGAAGAAAGCAGAGCACTATATCTCAGATAGTATTTGGATCTGTTCTAAATTGCAACCAACTGATAAGGTGTCCTGGTATACACTAGTAGAATTTTCTTCTGAAAATATTCTAATGCTGCATTTCATATATGGTTACAATAATATAAAATGATATTCTGATTTTCTATATAGGCATCTTTTGATGTTCTCCTTATTTTTCCATCAAAAAAAAAATATTATTCAGGGAATCAGAAGTCATAAATGAAAAACAGCATATTAGGTCATTCAGTTCATCTCCCATCAAGGGGAAAGAATAATAAACATAAGCTAATGTTTTTATAAATATTCATCAAGAATGATGCAGAAAATTGTAAGCAAAGCAAGTCCTTGTGTAGCATACAGTAGTTAACTATAATGACAGGGAATTTCAGAGATTTGTAGATCCCTGTCTTAAAACTCTGCCCTCATTTTCTAGCTAATATGTGCATGATTTTCCAGCTTCTGACAGAAATCATCTCTCCTTCAGATATGAGATACTTTTCCTGCCAGACTTATTTTGGAGGTTTTGAAGATCAACACAAAATGTATTTGAAAGTGTTTCCAGAATCTGACTTCAAACTGAATGATCTACCCTTCAGTATAGGACCAGACTGAGCTGAAACCTGTTTATAATCTAGTTCAGGGTGTTTATCATACTTGCAGAGCAGGACTGCAACAGTTGTGTTCGTCATGGGGGCTATGTATGTGAGAGCAGCCCATCACACCACGGTTGCAGACTTACTGGTACCTGTGCCAGAGTCATGCAATCTGCCCGAGTCTGTCAGTTGCCTCTCCTGATGTAAAGCCTTGGAGGTCTTGACAGTTTTAGTCATCACAGTACAACATCAATTTCCCAAGAAAAAATAAGATCCTTACAGTAAGAAGGAGAGGGAAAAAGAAGGAAATGGGATTGTTCAAGAGTAAAGAGCAGCTTTTAAAGCGTATCTGTCCAAAGTAAACTTCCCTATGAAGTAACACTTCTTTCCTGCTAAGTTATTGTTGAAAGGATTTACATTTAATGGGAACAATGAATAATCCTCCTCGTTCTTCACTCATCCTGTCAATGAGCTCATGTACTATGCAGGACTTAAGGCTTATCACAAAATGCTAGAGGATCAGGGGACTGCAGGGATAAAGTGACTGTCAAGTTCTGCTGAAATTAGAAAAAACAGAGTTGTGTTGACTTGCCAGACCTGCTCAGATTATCAAGGCTGAAGGTTAGTACCGCACACAGTGTTGTGTGCAGCCTCCTTATAGCAAGACGCACCACCTCAGTTAGTATGCTGTGCTCAGGAGTGAGATAGAAGTCTGAAAGTGAGGTTGGAGAGTGAGGAGCTCATTCTTTTCCATATTGAACTGACATCGATCAAGATTAGTGCCTTATAAATCACTGGACTAACAACAACATAAAATAGATGAGACAAAAAAGAGAGACCGTTGCTTATTTTCTGTTATGTCGTGGTTTTCTTCACTAGCTCTCTACCTCTGAAATATCTACTTATTTGAGAAGGTGAGGATTATTTGATGCATGTGGTGACAGTTTTCTCCAAGGTCAGAGCTGATACCAGATGCATTGTGTGAACATGAACGAGGCTTTCTCTTCTAAAAACTGTCAGATTAGCAACATATGTCAGAAAGAAATACATGTTAAAATGCTAAGTAACAAAGAAAGTAGCCTTTTTACATGCCTTATGATACAAATTAGTATATTATTTATGCCAAGTACAGTAAAACTACAGCACTGATGCCTTGTTTTTTACTCCAATAATTTTTTCCATGTGCAAGAAATGAATGGTCAAAAGGACAGATTTCACGATTTTGCTAAACACTGGTCCAAGGATCATGCACCAGACTGAGAGTAGGTCTATCTGCACTGTTCTCCTGACTGTGTGGAATATGAATTCCATTATATTTCTCAAGCCAATTATTTTTCTTTTCCTCAGAGGCATTATGGTAAATTATTTTTGCTACCCACATCTGGTCACAGTGATATTAATACGTGACATTAGCCACACACAGCTGGATGCACAGAGGTCTGTTGGCATTCTGGTAGAGTAGAGAACCTGCCTTCTTTAAGGTCTGTGGCTCAAATCTCCCTAGCTTGGTTACATCTGACACATCTTTGATGCTCTTGATGTTCTCTGAGCAGTTTCCTGCAGACAGCTATCCTTGTCATAACTGACATGCTGGACAGCAGGTTTAACAGAGAGACAACGGATTTCAACAGCAGCACAGAGGCTGAAGTTCTGTCCCTTTCTCTTCTACCTGACATATTCTGCAAATACTAATTTCTGTTAAAAAATCAAAATAAAATGACATAGTCTTCCCAAGGAATCCTCCCATCATAGAAAGGGACCCATTGATCAGGGCAGTAGAGAGCTCTGTGACAGCAGCAGCCCTCAGGGCTTCCTGGTGCTTACAGCATCAGCCCTCCCCTGCCCCACCTCGAAAATTCACCCTCTCTCTTGCTGAGCATCAAAACTGTGAGTGATTCGTTGAACACAGCAGAAATAAAGGAAGAAGTCAGGGAAACTAAAAATGAGGAGGGAGGACAAGAAATATATCAATATTCTCAGCATCATTCCCTAATAAAACACTAAGAAAAATAAAAGTTAGCTATAAAATTAAGCCACTCTGAGAGGAAAATAAAGATGCTGTGAACTACTGTTCCAAAATATCAGATCTTTGATATGAAAATGCTGCGTATTATGAAGAAAAGTGCTTTTTAAAAAGATATTTAGGTTTCTGGAAACAGGAAAATTTCCCCTCATGACAAATGAAAATTATATAGTGATACTTACACTTATTTATTAACTTCCTTCATTAATTTAATCCTCCTTGTACATATTTTCTGCACAGTTTTTTTCTTTAAATTACAAATGCATTTATTTTTAATATTGTAAGCACTGGAAAATATTTTTTATGTTTCACCTAAAATATTCACATATGTTTAGCTTGACAAATTTGGTTTCCTGTGCTCATATGATCAGTCACAAGATCCACATTTTAAAATGTCATCAAGGGTGAAAAATATTGCTGCTTTGAAAGAAATATTCTTCACAGAGTGTACAGAATTTGTTCAAACAAGCATCTGACAGAAAGAAAGACTACAATACAAGAGTGCTGTGATTTAGAAAATCAATAGAAAAAATCAAACCTTAAGTAATCTGAGCAAGTACACAACTACAGATGATACAGAAATCTTAACCACAAAGGGTTAATCTCTGGATTAATATTCTTTAAGATATGTGTGTTATTAGAAAATTGAACCATGTCAAGGAGGAAGTAGTTACATGCTAAGACTTAGAAAAAAATAGCCTGAGAGAAAATGTAAGTGGTGAGAAAAAGTGAGATGTGAATCATTACATCAGTAAAAAAAAAACATAAACTACAAAATTGTGTTAATTTATGCTGGTTTGAAATGGGAAAGTATCTGAATTTAGTTATTTTATTTTCCAGTTGTTCTGAAAGATGGTATGAACCCTACAGTACAAGGTGAGAGAGATGTTATAAGACATATAAGTATGTAAGGTTGTTTAAAATAGTAAATAGATACTGTTTGTAATAGTAAGCAGCCTTAGTTGTTTGCAGACAGGGGTCTAGAAGTTTAAGAGTCAGCAAAGTACCACACACAGTGCAGGATGAGGAGCAGCACAGTTGTTCCTCTATTAAAATTTTACTTCAACCTGAGAAGTTGTGGTGCTGAGACAGAGGACTTATAAATAACTTTGGAAAAGGCAAGCTGCCACAGCCTCTGCAGTCATTGTAGAAAATGCTCATCAGCAGCGCCCAAAGGCTGGGTGCAGGAGGCTAATCACTGAAGCTGTCAAGATGATATGGGAGATGCAGAATCACAAGAGCTGACCTGGAGAAGACCCTGAGGGTTCAGTAACACATGCAAACATCTGTCACCCAAAAACCTCCAGGGAGAGTCACATTCAAAGTCCTCCAATCTCAGCTGAGGAGTGCTAAGCAAGCTTATATTGTCGAACACCAAGCAAAACAAGGTTTAATTTGGAAGCCTCCATTAGCTAGTGTTCCAGTGTAAGAAAATTTTTGAGTCATCTCTCAGCTGTAATGTTGAATATATCCTAATATGCTAATGGCCTCTTCATAAAGCAACTTTTCAACAGTTCTGCATACTATAAACTTTCTTAAATTGACGCAATCCCCTACAGTATCAGGACACAGAAGTAAATTTTACTTTATAGTTGTGCAGATGTATATATATGGAAACTAGATCAAAACCTAAGAGAGTATATAGTTATCTCTATTCAAGGAATGGTGTTGCATTTTCTTACACTTTCTCAGAAACTTTCCTTCAATCATATTGATTATAGACAACATTTGAAATTATACCTGGCCATATGTTTTGGGCCAACCACCTTTCCAGCAATACATTTTATGTAAATAACTTTGACATTTTTAACATTTGATGAATTGTTATAACAAGGAGAAAATGCACTGATTTCTACTACTGCGTTTGTTACATGGTTCACGGAAGTTATGTCTGTGAGTTATTTATACGCTGTAGTTCCACTAATTGCTGTGGGTGGTGCGATCCTCTAAATCTGATAGTTTGTTTCTTCTCCTATTAGGGAGTCTGAAATGTCTTAAACAGAAGTACAACAAGTATTGATTGACAGATATCAGACAATGAAATACCCTTCTCCAGCACAAACTAATAGATGAACGATTATTTGTTCTGTTATTCTTGAAACATGCTGGACTTAGCAGGGCAAATTCACTGCCTGTTGTCTGCAACATCTTTTGGAAGAATTTGTTTAAATCATGGAAAAGGTCTAATTTCAAGTATAATATCTTCTGTTGCACAGAGTTTATAAACCAATATTGTTGACTGAGGGTATCTAAATAAGCAGAAGCACATATGTGACTATTTAGATCTGGTAAACAACTTTCGTTTAATTTTAATCACATTTCATTCTTTAAAACTGCTCAATTTTTTCACACTAAAGGATAAGATGAATGAACTTCTTGACATGACTAGATCTGTTCTTTAGTATAAACATTATAAATGCTTGGTCTCTACGTATAATTTAAAAAGGAGCAATTTTGGTCTATTTATTGTCCCATTTATATCTACCCCAAAGAGAAGAGACAGGGATGAGACATGGATTTCAGCTTCTGAATGTGCATAGGGCAGATCCTCAAATAGGGAAGCTCAGAAATATCTAGTGGGAGATGCACATGACTGAGGTATACTCCTACTGGCAGGTACAACTAGTAGGACCCGTTCTCTCAAGTTCTGAGAATCAAAGATGAGAAATTTTTTTTCTTATGTGCATATCACAAGTGCCAAAGAGTAAGGCATTGAAACTAATGTGCTCTGATGGAGCAACATCTCTCCAAGGGTCTCCTTTGTCACTAGGTCACGACATGATTTGGCAAATTCACTTGCTTGGAAGGAGATTCTGTTCATCACTTTATCTGCTGAAGACAAATAACACAGAATATATGATATAATCTTATGATATGGGGAAAGAGGAAGAGACTCATGAAGCCAAGATACTGAAAAAACAACATTCTTTTTGGATTAAAATGATGTGACAGTTGTTCTCATAAGGGAATTTGCCTTAACAGTCAACCAATATTTTAGTTTGTCCTTGTGATAGCTGAAGTTGCTGTTTTGCCAGCTTCTTGACCTCTCAGGTATGGCTGAATCTCAATGTCGATAGAAGTGAATCCAGTTTGTAAAATGCTGTGAGATCATTTGGGTTGAAAGATGATATACAAATATGATTTTTTTAAATAAATGTACTGTAAATTATGGGACAGCTTTGATTTACAGCTACTTAAGAGGTTTTAAATGTTACATTTTGTACAGTCACTTTGACAATTTGGATGCTACAAGACTTAGTAGCCCCAGAGCAATACAAAGCCAGAGGGAGGGGAAATTAAAGGCCTGTGATTTTTCTTTCTTTCTGTTTGAGGATATGGTTCAGCAAAACTTACATTTAAAACAAAATGGCTTTTTCATTGGTCAGTCATTTGAGGAAATAAAAGCAATTAAATGGCACATTGATTTTAAATTTCCTTCTTCCGCACTTCAATTGTAACTTCTCTAGGAACTAACAATGAAATATAGTTATTTTACATCCACTTCTATCTATGGCGCAGTACTTCACAAACCATGCTTGTACAGCATTATGAGGCGAATTAAGCTGACATCCTATTCACCTTAAGCAAATAAAGTAGTGAGGGGTAAGATGACATTTTAAGGATAATTGTGTTTGGGTTAAGCTAGGGACAGGCAGCTCAGGTAGCTTAAATGTTGTGTTGAAAAATTTGTTGAAACAGATCTTCTAAATAATGATGTGCACTAGACTTCATCTTTTCTCTCCTGTAGCAAGGAAAGTATCTATATGGACCCTGCCTAGATTAACCATAAGGCCAGAGAACAGCTATATGCAGTCCAGAGGGAGCACATGGGTGTGCCCAAAGGAGGCTGTGACCCCGTGGGAAGCCCACACTGGAGCAGGCTCCTGTCAGGACCTGTGGGCCCATAGAGGGAGGAGCTCATGCTGGAGCAGGTTGGCTGGCAGGGCTTGTGACCCCATGGGGGACCCACGCAGGAACAGTCTGTTCCTGAAGGACTGCACCCCATGGGAAGGACCCATGCTGGGGCAGTTTGTAAAGTACTGCAGCCCGTGGGAAGGACTCACATTGCAGAAATTCATGTAGGACTGTCTCCTGTGGGGGACCCCGCACTGGAGCAGGGGAAGAGTATAAGGAGTCCTCCCTCTGAGGAAGAAGGAGCAGCAGAGATGTGTAATGAACTGACTACAAACCCCATTCCCTGTCCCCTGCACCACAGGGGGGGAGGAGGTAAAGAAAATCAGGAGTGAAGTTGAGCCCAGGAAGAAGGGAGGGGTGGGGTAAGATTTATAAGATTCAGTTTTATTCCTCATTATCCTATTCTGATTTGATTGGTAATAAATTAAACTATTTTCCCAAAGTCAAGTCTGGTTTCGCTTATGAAGGTAACTGGTGAATGATCTCCCCCCTGTCCTTATCTCGACTCATGAGCCTTTTGTTATATTTTCTCTTCTCTGTCCAGCTGAGGAGAGGAGTGACAGAACGGCTTTGGTGGGCACCTGGCATCCAGACAGGGTCAACCAATCACAGTGATAAACAAAATTTAACTTTCCTTAGATATAAGTGAACTATGATCTTCAGGTTATAAAAACAGCTTCCAACTCATTTGCTTCTTATGTGGATGCACCCCTGAACTCAGATCAGTTCGAACACTGGAGTGCAATCATAATTGACAGACTTGTGATGGATACATGTCTCTGCATTTTCAACCGCAAAGGTTGCTCTGTCATCAAGTATGATACCAGCTTGCACTCTTTGACAGACTACTTTGGGGTATTCACTTCCACTGTAGGTAGACAGCTCAGATGATTAAGGAAACGCTACTGTGTGTGAGCTATCAGTAATCAAATCCTTCATGTGCCCTTATTGAACAAAAATAGATTTTTAAATTCAAAGTTAGACATGAGGAAATAAAAAAGGAGCAATGAAATCTCCCCCATCCTCATAGTCAGAAATTCAAGTTTAGAATCATTATTTTGTGTTTCCTTTCCCATAAGAGAGAGGAAAAATATAGTTATCATCAATAAACACAACAGTAAATCCAAGGAATTATACAATGCTCTTCATCTCAAGACCCTGAGTAGCTTATAATCACTAATTAATTAAGCCTTGCAGCATTTCTGGAAGGGATATGCAACTTGAATAATGCATTTCTCAGGGGAGCTAAATTGTAGGATTTTTGTGTGGCCCACAAGTTAACTGGAAAATTCTGGATCCAATGTATCTCAAGACCTAAGATGTTAATGTATTTTTAAACTCTTTCAATTCCAGTGAAATAGTCCCACTGTGACACCTGCCCCACAGAGGTGGAGGAAACAGAGTACAAACAGGGCTGTGCGGTTATAGCGACTGCAAAATAATAGAGAAGGAAAGTGATGGGAATTTAGAACTCATTTCACTTTACTCTACATGCTCAGAATTTCGTTTAAGGTTTGGTTGTCAGGTGTGTTATTCCAGAGAATTTCTTATCGTGCAAAGCAGCCCTGTAAAAATATCATATGATGATTATATGTGTCCCACATTCATTACTTGCTTCCATAGATAATAAGGTATAACACAGCAACTTTGCACCTAAGGGTCACAAGTACTCTTACAGATAGCATGTTTGCGATATCAAAACTCCAGTCTGATGTAGAGTCTTCTGTCACTTACATGATCATTAATCTAGAATTACTTTGGTGAAGTCATTAAGTGGGTTCAGATCACCACATATGAAGTCTAGTCCAAGTGTAAACTGACCATATGAAATAATAATAGTCTCTGAGAGAGAGGCAGAAAAAATATGAGTATTTGTGGCCTAAATACCAACAAAGACATTCAGTAAACCAATCTCTGATGCCCACTCAACAACTGGATTTTTTTCCTTTCACGTATATCCAAAGCACAAACATGCCTCTAAGGTTCTTCGTCTATCAATACATCTAAATTCTGCTGATGATTTCTAAAATACTTCCATATAGTTTAGACTACTTACAGGACTATAGATCCAAAAGTGTACAGAAAGATTCCCTGAGCTGCTGTTACAGTAGAAGTAGACATCTCTTTCACTTAAAATATTATCAGATCTATCATCAGAATTTGAATTAGAGTGTTAAATGATATAGTGATGATCAGTTTGTAGTATTGATTTATAAAAACTTGAACGACCATCTCAGAGGCTGGCAGAAGGGAAGATTTATGTAAAATTATTACTGTTCTAGTAAAATGTGTGCTAACCAGGAAGAAGACAATACACATTTTAAACACTGCACTGATTAATACATTACAGATTATAAAAGGGAAAAATAAAGCAAACTGTGAAACTAAAGGAGTGATCTGGATTCTTCTCAAATTAGATACATGACACTTGAATGGTATTTTCTCCAGGTTAGCAGAAGGAAAGTATCCTTCTCTGGTTTTATACCTGGTCCTCACCAAAACTGATTAACCTAAGGAAAACTCATACTTTGAGGAAGCGATTGAAAGTTCCAAGGTAATTAAAGGTAAAAAACAAACAAAGAATCAAGGATGTTGACTGTTTATTAGTTTATTATTTAACAGTCCACCAGTACATAAGTAGGTGAGATAATCGGTTGTGTTTGTTCTGTTCAATATATCTCCATTTTGCATGAATCCAACTATGATCTGTAGGTCTCTTGGATTCATCTTATGATAAACTTAAAATTTGACTTTTTTCTTTAATGTATGTGTTAGCTACATGCATGGCTGCATCACTATGCTTTGTAGAAGCATTAGCTTGAAACTGTCCCAGTCCTAATACACTTTCATGTTAAGTAATTGGTATACAATTACTGCATGCAGTCTAGTCAATCTATTTGATAATCCAAACATCATCCTAATTTTATTACTCTCAGATCGGGATACCTTCTCTGCATATCCAAAACGATATCAGCCTCTTGGCAAGTGTTCGGTATGCTCCTGTCCCCCTCCCTCTGTTTTAAACTAAGACCAGACAAAGTGTCTTAGTTTGGGCTGAAATAGAGTTAATATTCCTTTTCAAGGACAAGATGAGTGCTGTGTTTTGGATTTAGCTTTGGGTTTGGTATGGGAAGAATGCTGATAGCACACTGATGTTTTCAGCTGCTACCGAGACTTCAAGGACTCTCCGACTCCCCATGTCCTGCCCATGCGCAAGGGCACAGGGAGCAGGGAGGGAGCACGGACACAGCACCTGACCCTAACTGGCCAGTGAAATATTCCATATCATGGAACGTCATGCTCACTATATAAAGGAGGGGTGGTTGGGAAGGAGCTCTCTCGCTTCCGGGATTGCGACTGTGGGATCTTGGTATCTCGGGGTTGCTGGCTGGGAACGGGCTGGGTATTGGTTAGCGGGTGGTGAGCAGTTACACTGTGCATTGCCTGTTTATATATTTATTTTTGTTTTTCCCCCCATCATCATTATTGTTCTCGTTTTATTGCCATTATTAAACTGTTCTTATCTCAGCCTGCGAGTCTCCCTTCACCCCTCTAATCCCCTCCCCCGTTCCCAGGTGGGGAGGGGGAAGGGAGGGTGATTAGCTGCTGCATTGTGGTTGGCTACCAACCAGGCCTAAACCATGACACAAAGAAAACCACAGATATGTACTTTGGAAAGGTCAAGTTCTGCTCTCCATGACAGCAGCATACTGGAATATATATTTAGGACCTAATGGCTGCTGTCTGTCAGACTCTCTGTTGTCTAAAAATGGCAATAATTTCTCCCTTTCAGTAGTTACTGAGTTATAAAAAATAACATTACAACAAGAAAAGTGCTGCTGCTGAGTGAAGCTTTGATTATAAGGACATAAATATGTTCACATTGATCTAAATACAAAAGTAGTAGAAGAACAGTGATAGTGAGTATACCAACACAGATGATGCCTCATAGCTTGCATAGCATATCTTTGACATGTATATCCCATAGTATATTTGCATAAATAGAAACAAACACATATCATTGTACCTCAAATTTACTCTGAACTAGACCACTTAAAGGCCACCACATCGTGATATGGTTGTGACTGAGTTAAACCATCATCATCACAAACCTCTGTAGAAGACATTTAATGACTTGCTTTATGCAAATCTATTAATTGACTTCGTTGCATAAAGATTTTTCTTCTTGTTATTGCTGATATTTTGCGAATTCAGATATGATTTATTTATTTACTTCTCCTTAGTCTTGCAATATTGAAACAGATTTAGGTTTTCTCTATGTCTGTGTTCTGTAGAAGCTTTTGTTCTAAACCAGTACATTTCCATAGGCCTCAGAGCACCATTCAGACAAGAGACAGCCGTGCCCTCTGCTAAAATGAAATCATACATGTCAGTGCTTTTTCAATGAAAGTCAAAATAAGTAAAAACTAAAACTGTGAATTCTTTTTTATTTTTGCTGGGTCTGGCATTTATGCATACAAAGCTTAGAAAGTATCAGCTAGGGAAAAAATGTGAATAATCAAAAAAATCAACGTCTATTTTCTTTTAATGTCAGCTAAATGTGAAATGCATCTTCTGGAAGTAACTCACAACAGGTGAAAAAGGTACTTTAAATTCTGTGAAAGAATCAGACATGTAACCTGAAACTTGGGGCTGTGAGATGAAACCAAATGGAAAGAAGGGATGCATAGGTCTGATTCTAGATGGGGGTAAATTAATGAAGCTCCTTTGCAGTAGGCCTATACCAGAGGAGAGCAATGAGGAATGTAATGACATGATGACATATGGGGTTTGCTATATGACTTCTTTCTATGCAAGATTTTTCTATAGAATTTTATGTATTCTTCTGTATTCTTCAATTGAGATATTTTTAAATATGGTTATGCTACTATTTTATTATTCTTATTTATGTCATTGTTTGTATTATGTATTACCAGCAAGATCCAGATGGGTTGGGACATCACTGGTTGCAGGCACTTCAGGTTTCATAAACCTGAACTGACTGTTTTCATTCATAAGAGCTGTTCAGACAAGAACAGTATTTGGTTTGGGGAAAGGTATATAAGGTATATCCAGAGTAAAAACTATGTCTTGGCAATGGAAAATTAATGCTTCTCTGCTCACGCAATTAGTGGTATTGTTATGCTGTCTCTACTCAATTTTTTCTAATATTTTGATTGGCAGCTTCTAGAATTTTTTTCTGGGCATGTGATCACACTATTTTTGAGGTAGGCTGTCTGGAAAAGCAGACTGCACAGTCTGAAAGGGGTTTCTTGGATTTTATTTCTCAATTACAGAGAACAGTACCTCTAGTAATATCAGGATTGTGAATATGGATTCCTAATCACTGTTTATGTTTAATGTTTTGTATTTACCTCTTGATGTATCTACAGGTTTCAAAGTGCATTGCATCCAGGATGCAGGAGTAGATCAGTGTGCAGGAAGTAGGAGCAAGCAGACCCACTTATAGCTGTCCTGTGCCACCTTGCATCTACCCAGAATGCACACGCATGAGCACATGGTACTTGCCTGTGTATTTATGGTAAGAACCCATGGCTTTGCTCAGTAATTGGGGTCATAAAATGGTTTAAAAACACTCTTTGAGGGCCTTCAAAAAGTAAAAAAGAGAAGTCTTTCCCACTCATTAAGTCTTTGTTTTCCAATCTCAGCAGGATGTTGGTGCAGAAAGCTCAAAGAAAGAAGATGAATACTCCTGCTTGATACTGTGTATGGTTTGGGTATTACATGGTCAAGGAACAAAGGCAGTTGCAGCCTTTAGAGCTTGAGTATGCATCCTGCATGATTTTAGGTACTTCCAGTAAATCCACAGTGCTGTTCAGGTTCTCCTGTGTATTCACCTACATGAATATTCTTTTGCTTCTGTTTTGATCAAACCTAGGTGTGCTTCTGTAGGGTCATCTGCAGACCCTGACTGACTGCAGGATTTCCTATGTTTCAGACTTTGGACTTTCTACCTGATGGACTTTCTACATATATATTGGTGCTGGAAAATTAAGAGGAATGTAGCCCCGATATTTAAATGTCTTGATGTTGCATGCACACTGTCTACAAGTCAGGGAGGAATTGAAGCACACCCAGTATCACCAATATTGTGAAGCTGAGTATTTATTCAGAAGAAAGACTTATATTCCTGAAATTGCCAGAACAGCATTTTCTCACCCCTAACTAACTTAGTTCCAGGAAAAACAGAAGAGTTTTTGATCAAACTTTGCTGGTGTTGAAAACAACATATAAAGAGCAAATTTGAAAAATTCAAATTAAGCAGGTATACTGTGATAAATTTACAAGCAACTGAAACAAGGGTAATAATGGAAAGTGATGGCCTCTTAATGTATCTATTTCTACCAGCTTCAGACATACTCTAAAAAAAACCCCAAAACAGATAAACAGATAAAGTCACTCAGACAGCTTTGGTCTCCATCTGGGCTTCCTTCAAGTTCTCTGAGCTCTAATTGAAACAACAAACAATTGCGTTAGTTTCCAATGTGTCACTTATCTGAAGTCACAGAAACATCATCTTCACTCAACAAACTGTACTTTGCTTTTGAAAATCTGTTAATTGAACCAGATGATCTGTTGCTGGCAAGACTAGATGGAAAAGGATTTCATGTGCACAGTATCTAGTTGTTCAAAAATACATAAAAACTCATTTATTTCTATTGCTTAAACTGTTCCAAATATTTCCCATTCACAATAACATTTGAAATGTGGAATAGAAAACATAAAACTTCAGCTTTTTCCAGTTTTCATAATTTGGTGTAAGCCTCTGTATTGCTTGCCTTACTAAAAATAGAAAATACTGAAATGATGTGCATTACAGCATCATGGATTTGTCAAAAGGCCATGAAATCTTTCATTGATTTAAACAAAGGGAGATTATTTGATATGGGTATTCTTTAGGCACAATACTATTTGCCTAAAATTGCATAGAGCCTGAAAAGCAATTCCATAGAAGCAAAGAATTTATAATCATAATTACAAAGCCATACCTCAGAACATGATTAGTCCTCAAAGTGAGTTGCAAATTGAAAAAAGCAAATATACGAAAGGCATATTTATTGATTATATATTTATTTTATATTGTGTTTTAAATCTTATACAAAATTGTTCCTTAAAGTGTATCTGACAGTAAGAGATCAAAGTTTTTGTGTCTTCTTTTATAAACTATATTTGTGATAAAGTCTTGCCACAGCTGATAAGAAGGAACATTGAAAAGACCTTAGTACCTAGAAATAAATTCAGCCCTGTTGTATGGAGTAGCATATTTCATGTGGGAGAAATAATACTCTATTTTTAGTTCAGCTGTACTCCTAAGAAATGCACTTTTCCTCCCACAGCAAAAACTTATTGTACTTTCACACCTCAGTGGACTGTTAGTAAAACATTTCAAGCACAAAATCCAGTAAGATTCAGTCAAGTGTACTACAGACTTGAAAGTCACTGAAACTTGCAGATGCTCTGTATGAGTTAGTTAAGTCCAGTTCCTGATTAGTACAAATACTTCATCTCTTTCTTCTCATTCTTTGGTCAAATCCCTCATGTTCAGTATAAATCCCTTTTTGTTTGTTTGTGTTTTGTCTTATGATATTAAAAAAAATCATTCATTCAAATTCTGCTTGTTTCCAACAGCTTTCTGTAGATAATATGTAGCTCAAGCTAAGCTTTCACATACCATGTTATATCTGATGAATTTTATACAGAAATTTTTCTACTTCTAGCAATAATATTCTCTCCTCAGATTAAATTAGGCAGTTATTTTTCACATTGGAAAAAACCCAGTAACATCAAACATTTTCATCATATTAACTCTTTCTGAATTGCTTATAATGGGCATAATAACTATTTGAAATGAAAACTTATGATTGCATCAAGTTGGTTTTGGGGGTATTTTATTGAAAGTAGTTTCTCCATGGTGAAATATACAACAATACAGTTCTGTCAAAATTTAAGATTTCTTTAGCTGTTTTTTTGAAGAAGATAAGCAACTTTATGCTTTGGAAGATGTGTTTTTGAAGCTGGCACAAGCGTAATCCTAGAGAAAGTGGGAAGATAATCAAACAAGATTTGGTCAGGCTGCACTTCTAGGAAAAACATCCATTTGCAGAAGTTCAGTACTTGACCACATGTTTTTTGCTGAAGTTCTCTTCAGGTTTAACCAAAATCAGACAATCTGCATGATCTTACCAATGTTAAAAATTAAAACAGCACTAGACTACATCTGAGCAGCAGCAGGCAATCGGCTGTGTCCTCTCATAACCCACATTCTTACAAGAAATTCATAGGAATGGCTGAGTTTAGCACAGGTCAGGGATGAGTCCCATATATATAGAAAAGTTGGTGTTACTCTGTCATGCTTCTCCAGACAGATTCCCCAGACATATCTTAGCAGGCCTTGCCTGTTCACATGCACATGCAATCCCAATCCACCTGTGGGAGTGCCGGACATGCCCTCATTATTTTCCATGGCTGAGCAGGCAGGGAAAATGTATGATCAAAGGAGACCCTCTCCTCATCATGGAGGCTCTCCACTGGGCTTGTTCCAGGAAGTCACTGCCTGGCATGGTGTCCTGGGTTGAGTGAGTGGTGGAGTTTTTTGGTGGCAGGGGAGGGGGATATTGGGGCGGCCCCCTGTGAGAAGCTTCTCGAAGCTCCCCCAGCTCCACATCAGCTCCACTTCTGTTTGGGAAATTGAGCCCATCGGCTGCGCCTCTGCGACAACGTATTTAAGAAGGGATGTGGTGACGTGCAGTGGGACTTGGGAGGAGGAGTTGCTGCAGCTGTGTGAACACCAAGGTCAGTGGAGGAATGGAGGAAGAAAGGAGGGGGGAGGTGTGTTGGAGCAGAGACCCCCCTGTATCCTGTGGTGAGACGGCAGGGTGGTCCCCCCCTGCCACCCATGAAGATCTACGGTGGAGCAGACAATGATTTATGTCCTGTTGCTCCTGCTCAGCTGATCAAGGTTCTGTGCCCGAAGAAGGCCGGGGTCTTATAGGAAAAGGCAGCCCCCCTGCTGGTATTCAGTGCTGGGAGGATTGCAGTATGCGGGGGAGTCCCACGCCAGAGCAGCTCGGGAAGGGCTGCAGCTGTGGGAGAGAATCCATTCAGAGGAAGTTAGTGACCCATGACAGAGCAGTGTGGGGAACGCTGTGGCCCATGGGAGGAATTCAAGTAGGAGAAAGTTTGTGGAGGACTGTCTCCTGTGAGAGGGGGACCACAATGGAGCAGGAGGAACAAGTACCAGAAGCTCCCCCCACTGAAGATGGAAGAAGTGGCAGCGCTGACTGCACCCCTCATTCCCTGCCCCTGCGCCACTGGGGGAGGAGGTAGAGATATCGGGAGCAGAGCTGAGCCCTGGAAGAAGGGAGGGGTGGGGGGAAGGTGTTCTCAAGATGTGGCAATGCTTCTCACTGTCCTACTCTGTTATGTGTTGTTAGTGTCTGTAATAAATGTATGTTCTTTTTTCCTTCCGCTAATGAGTCTGCCTTTTGCTCATGATCATAAAAGGGTGATTTTTCCCCATCCCAGTCCTATCTTGAACCCCAAGCCTGGCTCTCTGTCCCTTCTCATTGCCGGAGGGGAAGAGAGAGAGAGGTGCTGCATTGTGGTTGGCTGCCAGTCAGGCCTAAACCACGACACATGGACTGGCTGGGAAGCCTAAACTGGATATGGTCCTCCCAGCAAGGTCTCAGATCGGCCAAAGAGAATCAGCTCGCTTGAGTTGCTGGCTACACCCTAGTCACCCACAGTGCGAGTATCCTCCATCATCATAGAGGTGCACTGTTAACTTGTGGTCAGCTGCTTCTCCACCAGGACCCAAAGGTGTTTTTTCTGCAAGGCTGATTCCCACCCAGTCTGTTCACAGCCCACAGTGCTGCATGAGGTTGCTTCATCCCAGGTGCAGGACCCTGCTCTTGCCTACCCACCTCTTTCATTCATGTGTTTTCAATAGTCTGCAGCCCAAACTTTTTTCAGTCTTCCACAAAACCACAACTTCCATTGCCTTCTCCCGTACCTGATACATACCTTCCCCTACACCCAGTTCTTTTTTTTTTTTTTTTTTTTCCTGGCATCTGCCCCAGTTACCACTCTCTAACAGAGCTTTGTAGAGTCCATATTTGCAAGTTAGGCAGCAGGCCTCTGTTTCATCTGTCATTTAGGGCTCAGGTCCTCAGACCTTCGGATAGGAAAGGCTCAGGGTCCAGAAATGAAGAGCAGGAGAGGTAAATTTGATTGTGGACTCTTCATTAACCATGGACTCTCCTCTGCACCCTCCTTTTCTCATGAATCATAGTATTCATTGTTATTTATAGAATAACAGCCCTCTCAACAGCCCCAGGAATTCAGAGGTGCTCTGAGGTGTGTTGGCAGTGACAGTGAGCAAGGTTCTCAAAGGGCAGCCTCCTAAACCTTACAGGCAGGTTGATGTGTCATCAATGGGACAAACAAGAAAGGAATATATACTCTTAAGATGTAGGTGTCAAGGTCAATGACAACTAACAGAGTTATGACAGGTCAGTGACTTCAAGGAATAATGATTTTAACAGCCCAGGTGTGAGCTATCAGCTGCACCATGCCAATTAACTTCAAGAGCAGAGAACCGTTTTGGACACGTTTTATTTACTAGAGTAAACATAGCGGGAGAGTTCCCATCCCCAGTAACTTTCCTTTATGAAAACACTGGTTCAGGGCATATAACAGCAGAAAACATTTTGTTTTGAAGTTGTACTTGGTTGCACGTCTTGAGGACGCCTGTTAGTCTCAACTTGTACAGTAACTATTCTTTACTTTGTGCATTTAGTTGTCCTTTTTCTAGTAAGACTTCACATCGCTGCCTTATAAAACAAATAAGAATGTAATTTATGTGTTAGAAAGAAGGTTGAAAATTAATAAGAAAGTAAGACAATCAGTAGTTTGTGCAAAATTATACTTTCTAGTGTAGAAAATCTAGGGCTCACATAGCCTCAGTGCCTTTTGGGATGAATGGGGCACAGTTTGGAGATTGACTCTGTTCTCTGGAGTAACATAGTTCATTCCTTCCACAGGTTCATTCCTACCCACTTTTCAGTGTTTCTCTGATCTTTCACCAGTAGTTTCTACATGGTTAGGAAAGTGGGGCATGTCCCCCTCGACTAGTTAGTACTGGTTAAAGGTAATACTACACCTACTATGTATTTGAAGGGGATCTGTGCTGTATTAGGGGCTTGCACTCTAGTCAGCTGATAAGAATGTGTTAGGAAATTAAGGCAAAAGAGACTTCCAAGTTCAATGAATCCAGTCTCCTGATATTTCTGGCAACTATGGTGATAATTTGCCTAACTTGTCATTGATAACCATTAAATTAATTGATTATTTTTTTTATATTTTTTTTTTTTATTCTTGCTGCATTTTTGGTTTTGGTAATTTCCTGTGGATGTAAGTTCCTCAGCTTACAGTTAATGAATGAAAGTTTCCTTGAATAATTTTTTAATTGACAGCTTTTTAATGTCATCATATTTCTTTGCATTTGCATTATGAGACAAATTAATAGAATTTTCTAATTTCTAATGCTTTTCTCATATAATGTACTTCTATCATGTCTCTTTCTTCTGTTTCTTCAGTGATCAGTTTCTAAATGCTCAGTTTCTTTTCATATGCAAGCACTTCCAGTCCACTGGTCATACTTCTCAATATCCTAAGAAGTAACTGAAATTCTGCAATGTCCCTTTTGGGACAGGTGATCAGCACTGTGCACTCCAAATGAGGTCATATCATTAATTATAAAAAGTCATTATATGCCAATGTTAATTACCCTATTAGTCTTCATGTAACCTAACTTCTTGTTAGACTTCCAGCTACAGCTGCATATCAAGCAATCTATAGCAATTTCCAGGTCTGCTGTAGGAGTTACTTCCATAAATTTAGAGCCCTCTGAGGAGTTGAAGTATGAACTTTTCTTTTCAATGTGAAATGAAACATTTATTAAGTTGATAAGTAAACTACTTGAATTAGTTTTCCCTAAAGTTTCTTTCAACCTCTGTGACCTTTCCTGACTTAAATGACTTAGTGATATCTGCAAATTTGAGTAAGTAGAATCACTACCATCCTACAGTTTTTTTGAAACTACTGATAGACATTAGACAACAAAAGTTTGAGTGCGGTAAAGTGCTTGCTGTGTTTGGGTGTTTGGTTTGGTTTTTAACTGGTCACTTGATTATGCTCTTTGGCCTTTTCTTCATGACAATGTTGCCACTCCTCTCAAGATTATTCTGTTTCATAGAATCATAGAATATCTGAAGTTGGAGGAGACCTATAAGGATCATCGAGTCCAACTCCCTGCTCCCTGCAGGACTACCTAAAACTAAACCATATGACTGAGAGTGTTGTCCAGATGCTCCTTGAACTCTGACAGACTTGGGGCCATGACCACTTCCTTGGGGAGCTTATTCCAGTGTCCAACCACCCTCTTAGTGACGAACTTTTTCCTGATGTCCAATCTGAACTTCTCCTGATGCAGCTTCATTCCATTTCCTCATGTCCTGTTGCTGGTCACCAAAGAGAGGAGATCAGCACCTCCCCCTCCACTGCCCTCCTTGGGGAAGCTTTAGACTGTGATGAGGTCACCCTTTAGCCTCCTTTTCTCCAAGCTGAACAAACCAAGTGAGTTCAGATGCTCCTCGTAAGTCTTGCCTATGAGGCCTTTCACCATCATGGTTGCCCTCTTCTGGACACACTGTAATAGTCTGATGTCCTTATAGTGAGGTGCCCAAAACTGCACACAGTACTCAAGATGGGGCCACACCATGCAGTGTAGAGTGAGACGATCGCCTCCCCTGACTGACTAGCTATGCTGTGCTGGATGCACCCCAGGACATGGTTGACCTTTTTGGCTTGTTTCTTCTATAGAATCTTATTCAGGACCATGTCAAAGGCTCTTTAGTAGTTTTATTAAATCATGTGAACTGGTTCTCCTTCATCTATCCCTTTATAGATATGTTCAAAGAAAGAAAAAAAAATATATTAAAAAAGATTTTCCTTTGCAGAAACCATGCTGGTTTTATTCTACTACATGATCTCCTAGAGACTTTACTTTTCTCCTTTGGTAAGAGTCATTTCAACTAATCTGCTAGGTACAGACTTAGGCCTTAATTCTCTAAATATTTTTAAGAGCTTTTTGAAGAGTAAAATTCTTATTATGAATACAGTCGTGCGGCTAGTCTAAGAATTCTACTGAAAATAGAGGCTCTACCAATATAAGACAATTCAGGTAATTCCTAAAAGAGTAGTAATGATGTGATGGCTTTAATTCAAAATAGAAGAAGACTAATTAACCTAGAGAAGGCTCTGTGCTAGTAAGTACACTAACTCAGGCCTTATTCTCTCTCGCATTGCTTGGAATAGTTGTACCCTGAGATTTCCACTACTTAATATGCTTTTATCTCTGAAGAAGAAAACAAGGACAAGAAAATCATTGTCTTAAAAACTGTAAATACCTTTTTCCTAGTATAAGAATTGATCATACCAAAGGTTTATTGAGCTGAACAGCTATGACCACGGTCAACAGAAGATATCTAACACAAAGTATAAGGACAGGACAAATAAGCAGTGATATTTCTCAAAAATACTTAACAGCTTTCAGAAATTTGTACTTACAGATTTCTTCAGCTAGATAGCATAACTGTCTGTTTAATAACTCTCAGTGGAATTTTCTATGATATTGTTCAGTCACTCTAAACTTCTGTAAACTTTTAGCATCCATATCATCCTTACTAGCTAGAGATTAGGTGCTAAGTTCATCAACTCTGCACTTTTAAGTTCAACCCTTCAGTGAATCTCAACAAAAGTAAATTAAGTTTTGTTTTGCAGAAGATGTTCAAACCACTTTATTGATGATAGAAATAATTTAATAAAAGAAATACACCTTTTTTCCAGCACAGAAAAGACCTTAAGATTTACAGTGTAAGTCTGCCTTGTAGGAGGGGTGGCTTCTTCTGCCGTTAATGACTATTTTGCACTTGGAATCAGCACAGAATCAGTCCATTAGACATCAAGGCTTCTGCAGAATAAATTATAAGATTTCATTATTTGACCATTAGAGCCAGTATATACACAGAGGTGCTTATACTCTTTTTAGCATCAATTTGCATATATTCCTCCTGCCTGGTATAGTTCCAAAGGTGATTAGTCTTCAATATAGGCACTGAGTAGCAATTTTAGCAAGGCAGAAGAGGCCTCTATCATATTCACAAAGCAAACCTTGTACAAAAGGAGAAAGAGTGGAAGAGCTCAAAGCTGAATATTATACTGTAATAGCATCTGGTATAGTTTCACTGCAAATAAATTTTCCAATTTTAGGGTCGTGTTGCCCTCAATTAGTATGTGAAACTTCAGTTGACACTTTCAGTGGTGTCAAGAATGTCACCTTTGAGGTATCAAGAAGCACTTTCAGTTATGTAATGACAGCTTCACTTGGCATCAAAGTTTTGTTAACCAGAATCCCTCCTGTCCTTGCTTCATAAACAGACAATCAAATCAGACAGTTCTTGACTTTCTGAAACTGAGACCCACAGATTTCTTCCTTTTTGAGAACAAGAACATCTTCTAAGATTTGACCTCATTTTTGATGGAGGCGATAACAAACAAAAGCAAACATTTAGTTAAAAATAAAAGATCCTGACATGCTCTAGAGAAGTGCTACCAACATGATGGCAAATCATTTCACTTCTTTTGCCTTCTAATTTGAAACCTACAAATTGGCAAAGCTGTTGCTTAAGACATCTTTCCATGTAAATTGCTTTAAAGTAGCTACATGTAGAGATTCACAGAAAGAATAAATAGTAATTATCGTTGCAGACAGCTCAAGCTGAAGAGAACTCTGCACTTCACAGCAGCAATTAAAGAAAGCAAACTTGGTAAGATGGATAATGAACAGGATATAAAGCACACAAGTATCACATTGGAAATCAATGGACCACTCTCTTAAGATTTGATCCTAAAAAGGATGAAGAAACAGAGAGTGTTCAGAAACAGTGAGAATTATTAGGTGTATGGCATATAGAAAACTGTTTTACAAAGAGACATTATGAGATCAAGAATGAGTAATTTGGGAAGCTGATTCATACAAGCTGCCCATTTAAACGTATATCACAGAGAACCATAGAATAGTTTAGGTTGAAAGGATCTTTGGAATAATCGCTCAAGACCCATATTCAATCAGGGTCAGCTAAAGCAGGTTTCCCAGAAGCACATCCAGTCAGGTTTTAAATATGTCCACAGAAGGAGACTCCACAACCTCTTCAGGTAACCTGTTCCAGTGTTTGACAAACGTCATTGTAAAAAACAGAGGGGAGGAGTGAGAGAAAGATGTATATATAAATAGATAGACATAGGTAGATATATATATAGATATAGCTATATAGATACATACACATCTAATATATCTATTCATCCTTCAGTCCCACGCGAATAGGAATGGTATGTGTGGGCAGGCAAGATGAAAATAAATTTATGTAATAATTCCTACTTACTGAATCTTTGTTTCTTCCTGCTATTTTATATGTGAAATCAGGCAAAGAGGTTATCAGAGCCTGTGAGTTTGCTAAGAATTTACTTTCAAGTTCCAGTACCTATAAAGAAATATGAATTGGTTGAGGTGTGTATTAACTACATGAAAATGTGATTGCTTGTTTAACTAATTCTCGAAAGATAACTGAGGTCAGAAGCTTAGTAGGACACTAAGTAAAGTAATTGCTGATGTTCTTATTTTAAATGGACATTTAAACTTATAAAGAATATGTCTTTCAGAATCATATGTAGAATGTTTTTCTGTTAAGTATGAAAATATTTTTAAGGAATACTTCCAAAGATAGGAATATTTTAACGCTAAAGCAGATTTCTCTGTAACCAATTATTGAATGATTTCAAAATCTTTCCCTAAAATATCAGCTACACTTTAGGACCAGAGATTTGCCACTGTACCGTGAAAATGCTGTCTCTGCTCTGTTGTAGTCATTCCTGGGTAAGCACAAACATTACTGGATTTTTCCAGAAAAATGTTTTGAAATATTTTAACATTTCTCTTGATTTCTGCCTGTAAATAGTAATTTTAAAAATATAATTGTAAATTTTACATAATGTGAGAAATATCCCATGTCCACCTACCAGCATGTTTTCTCACTAAATGACATAGAATGGTTTACCAAATAATACAAGGAAAGTGTGCTTTTTTCCAGAATATTTAAAAAGAAAATTTTACAAATCCTTTTCCTTTTTTGGTTTAGGTTTCTTAGCTATCCAAATTTATCTGGCCAAAATTAATCTTTGCAGCCCCTTCTATTATACCCATGTTCTATTCTGATCCCAGAGAAGTGAACATTTCTCAGAAAACAAATGCTTTGTTTACAGTGCAGAAAAATAGGAAAGTATCTTGGGGCATTTCCTGTATATTAATTATAGCCCTGGTTGGTTTCCAGGAACAACTGTTTTAGAAAACTGCCTGTGGAAAGCAACATTGATGAAAGAATTTGTATTGAAAATACTTATTAAAAAAAATCAGATGGATTACTTTCAGACAGAAAATAGAGTAGTGGATGCAGGGATTTAGACATAATAGTCATGGAGAAAAAAGAAGGAAATAAGCAAGTCAAACACTTGAGACATCTTTAGTGACATAGCAGGAGATATATAGACGTAAAACGTATACATAGACACACACAAACACACACACACACATCCTTCCACTTGTTTTATTCTCTGGGCATTGATTATTATCTTGTCAAACATTACCTGCAAATCTAATACAACATATTGAGTACTAACCTATCCTCTGGTACAGAACTGTGCTACGTGACTTGGTCACATATTAAAACTTTTCCAGAGCAGCTTCAATTTTTACATCTGTCTCAGATTTTCAGTATGATGTTTGAGTCTGATTTAAAAAAAATTGAATATTCTTATCCATAGCTGGAGAGGACAGCAGCTGCAGAACCCTAGAGGTGGATGAGAAGTAGACTTTTATTGGGCATCAAACACAGGCTGAGAAAAGAAGAGCTTCTTGACCCACTGTGCCACGGTACTTGAGGAGTGCATGCAAAAACCACTGAGTTATCAGCTGATATTTACGAATTACGGATTATGTGGCATAGCTAGACATAAGAAAGATTTAGCTCCACCACACTCAGAAATTGCTCTTAAAACATCGAATCAACTATTCTTCCCTAATGTAATCATCAGGTTAACTGGGAAAGGTTATCCCTTTAAAGTGCTTCCCATTACAACAACCACTAAAATATTCATCTCCTTTGATACCACACTGTTTATTAAAATAGTGGTTCCCTGGTTTGCAAAGGGATTTGTACAAGTTGCAGTTTCCAGCATAAAGCTATGAGACCCATTTAAACTCTGTCTTGACTGTTGTATGTTCTTGTGCAAAAGAAAATGGCATGATCTTGCCATGTCAAGGTAGACATAAAACCACAGATTTGCCCAGAAGCTGCAGAGTGTAGTGCGAAAGGATTACTGACACTGTCCCATAGGCTCTTTCTGAAGAACTCAAACATTTTATGCTTCACTCATGATTGTTCAAGACTTTTTTCTGGGATTCAGAATAACAATTAGCTTTCATTTTAGGAAAAATTCCCAGTCTCTCACAACTGCTGGTTTCAACATTGCTGGATTAACACCATTGTTGCAAGACAGTTGCAGTCCATGAAACCTCTGGTGACAGAAGGACCACAAGGATGGTGGTTTACCATAGTCAGCTCTGCTGCAGTAGCATGCACCTAGCCTGTAGGTGCTTATTTTCTGTAACTCACAGTTTACAATGGAAGTACCAAGTTCCCAACTGTTCAGTTTGCTTTTTGTCTAAACAGTTAAGAACAGAGTACTTTTAATCACCTTATACAAGTAAAAAATTATGGCCATCTTTTGTTCTGTTTTCACTTCCATCCTATGAAAAAAAAGTTCTTGTCTGCTTCTTTGAGGGAGGATGAAAAGGCATTTTAGTAATTAGTGTTTGCAAAGTTCTAAGAAGTAGAAGTCCTAAATTTCAGTCACCAGGATCAAAAGAATATGAAAAATTCTGTTACAGAACTTCTCTAAATGTCCCCAAGTATACACAGCCTTTGATCAAATGATCAAGATGGTTCTGATACCATTACTCATGTGGAGTAGATTATTGCACAACATAAATAATCCTATAGACATCCCAATGGAAGTACTTGTGATTTGCCGTAGTATTCAATGCATGTGTCTACTACTAATTGATAATGTGTAAAGAAGGTCCACCTCAATTTTAGTTAAATCATTAGGAGTGTTTCCATTTGTTTCACTGGACAGGTGCTTTTCCTTTTTTGCAAGCTTTTTAATAGTCCATTTGAAAATATGTTACTCTCTAGTGAGATCAAAATGCATCCTGTACTGTCATAACAGAGCACATTCTCACTGTCATTCTTCGGATCAAAAAGGATTTTCAATGTGGCTGCAGTCATTGTGCTATCTTACAGAGTGTAACATTCATGATGTTTAGCACTTCTTTGGTCATTTGTGTGCCACTGAAATAATGAGACAGACACACAGTATGGCATGCAAATAGTAAAGAATGCTTTCCTAAACTATGGAAAGTATAATAATATGTTCAGCCCCTGTAAATAAAAAGCATCATGTTTTTAACCACAAAAGAATAGGAAGGAAAAAAATATTTTTGTTACATTGAGTAAATAATGTAAAGGATGCAGCACCTCCACACCTGTCCTGGTTGGGGCTGGAATAGAGTTCCTGTTCGTTTCAGTAGCTGGAGGAGTGCTGCAACACTGAGACCCCAGGGGCTCCCCAGGTCCCAGTGCCCTCACCTGTGTGCGGGGGCGGGGGGAGCACAGCTGGAGGGCTGGGCCCGGATTGGCCGATAGTCCATGTCATGTGACATTGCGCTCACTATATAAAGGCAGGAGAGGGCTGGGAGAGGTTGCCACTTCTGGGAGTGTGGCTGTGGGGCCTTTGTGTTCGGGATTGCTGGCTGGGAGCGGTTGGTCGGTGGGTGATGAGCAGCTGTATTGTACATCACCCGCTGATAATGCTGTCACTGTATTGTTCTGTTACTGTTATTAAACTGTTTTTATCTCAACCCGCGAGTCTCCCTTTGCCCCTCTGATTCCCTCCCCATTCCCAAGTGGGGGGAGGGTGGATGACCAGCTGAGTGGCGTTCAGCTGCTGAGTAGGCTCAAACCACAACAACACCCTAGAGAGTTATTAAAACCCAATAGGCCTTGGAGCTTGACAAAGCTTCACACTATTTCAGTACATGGTCTTTTTTTTAACTGAAAAAACCTTGGAACAGACTCATTAAAGTGTATGCAAATACTCAAATGGAACCTTCACCTAGTAGAGTTTTCTCTTTAAAATGTAAATGATTTGCCACTTATAAGGTTAGCAGTTTAGAAAAACAAAACAAAGCCCTTGAACATTTTTAATAAATATCTCCATTATCTGAAAGTGATTGAGGTGGATAGTGCTCAGAAGGAAAGAAACTGATGGCTTGTATATATGCTAATATTTGTGCTATTGTAGCCTATATACATTCCTGACAGCAACTGTTTATGTTGTCTTCAGACTTGAAGAGGAACTCTTTGTTTTTTGGGGCCATGTTGTGAAATAATGCCTTGAATTCTATTAGGCCAACCATGCAACTTCTCACTACCAGACAACTACCTGGCTAACATTTTTTAAAATAGCTGTATTTTCACAGCCAACAATTTCTCTATTTAAGGTTAATTATTATGACCCTGAATTTTAGTTTGCAATATATGGAATACAAGGCTACTAGAAACCTACTGAGGTTTGCTCATTTCTAATTTAAATAGTGGACAGATTTACTCTTCCATAATTGCTGGAGTGAGTCACTCAGTGGCCCAGTGTCACTGAGGCTATACACATGTAAATGAGAAGACAATTTGGCCTGCCGTCTGGGCTTTGCGGTCTTCATCTATGTATGTTCCATGAATAAAAATGAGTACTGCTTTCCTTTTGTTAAGCAGGCAACATACTATCATAGTTATTCATTTAACAGCCTCACACTACTGTCTGTAGCAAGCAAGTAGTTTTCAGTGTCTTTTGAACAGATTCACATAGCAGCCAGGCTGCAGTTCTTGAGCATAAAATTTGAGGAAAAAATATGCACATGATGGGTACATTTTGTGCATGAAGTCTATGTGTAAGTAAAAATGTTGTAGGAAAGAAGGTTGAAGTTCCTTGAAAATTTTAGGAATTTTTTAGTATACTCCATGAATACCAATTCCAAGTTCTAAACTTGTCTGCCTATATTATTTTGGTAATCTAATTTAAAGGTTTTTATGTTATATAAGACCGGATTCTACAAAGAGACAGCCTTAAAAAATGTGAATGCACTGTTTGAACTCAATTGAACTAGATTACTGAGAATAATAACTATAAATGCCTTCAGGAAAAGGAAAAAAAAAAAAAAAAAAAAAAACAAAAAAAACCAAAACCCACAACATTTCCTTGATTTACTTTGTTACAAATATGCTTTTTCATAACTGCAACTAAAAGCAAAGTCCTTGTCACATGCTTCCCTTGAGCACTCTAACAAACAATGTCAATATAGGTAATCCTTTAAAGTGGACAGTGATAGATCAGTTTTTCTCAAGACAGCACGGGTGATATCCGCAGTTCAGTGATGGCACTGTAGGACTTCCAACCATCTATGAAATCCATCTGAAAAACTTGAGTAGACTCTCAGGTGAGTAACACACTCTCATCTCTGTTTTCTGCAAAAACACAGCTAACCAAGTTAGTCTAGGTATATTTACATGAGCTGCAGGTGTGCAGTATAGAAAACTGGATCTAAAATATGTAAGTATGTGTGCAATATTATTTTAAATTTGTTGTGAATTAGTGGTTTAGATGGCTGAAAGAAACACCATCAAATATATTAGCAAAAGTGATTTTAATGTGAATTTGTAAAAGTGTGACTTAACAAAATTTGATAGTAAATGCGATCATGGTTTAACAAGGTTTGATGGCAAGGCTCACTTGATTTTTACTGCATGGAAGACAGAATCAGACAAAACTGTCAGGGAGACCCCTCCTGTTGAGTCACAAGGTCCAGAATGGACTCCCTTGTCTTCTAAACTCCTTCTCAGAGAGGAGTCTAAGTTCAGCTGGATCCACTCCTATTCCCAGATTCAGTAAATGGTTTATGTCTAATGGAAAGATACAAACGGTAAGGAAAACCTTCCGTTAAGTTACTATACCAATTAATACCTACCAATTAGGTAGGTTATACGTGCAAAGGAAGTTTGTTCTAATCAAAAATCACTTAATACTCTGACAACATTAGCAAACCACAGGTTCAGGATGTGAGAGGAGTTAGTTACTGCACAACTGACTTAAGAATTCTTAAGCTTTAGAAATGCTGACCCAAACTGCACAAATCACTCACCTAAAAGACAGGGTTCTCAACCTCAAGGAGTTACCTTGGGTAGCATCCCAATCCAAGGGACAGTCCCCAACTGCAGACCTGCTTCTCTGAGGAGGACCAACTTCATTTGCCCTCCAGTGGAACCTCATTTATACCCTAGTCAGATGTGATCTCTGATCAAAATATGGTCATGTTTGTCCTCTTTGGCTGAGGGTCTTAGCCTTCAATAGAAGTGTGGGTCTAACAATAGCCACTTCTGCAACCTTATTGTAACCAAAATCAGCAGATGTTGTGGATACCCAAGTCAGACCAAAGTCAGCAGATATTTGACAGAAATAGCAGATATTTTTATAATTTGCCAGAGACCAAAGTCAACAGATGTTTTTATATTTCACCAGAGTTAGCAAATAGTGTGGCTCAACGGTCTTGACATTAGGGTGGGTGCACCTGCCACAAAATTACATTCAGAAATCTGAAATAGATTTTTGAAGCTGCTCTGCTGAATTTGATATTACTCAAACTATGTCTCCTATGAGACAGAAGACAAGCACAACCCGAGTTAAAACAAATGGGTTTGGTAGGTTTTTGCAGTTATGGTACACCAAACTCTCTCCACAACCAAGTATTGCAGAGCTTATAAAAAAGGACTCTCTTTTCTTTGACAGATTGCCACTGACTATTTCTTTTCCACCTCTCCTTAAAATTGTATTTGCTAGATCTTTAAACCTGTAAGAGCCTACTAGTTGCAGCCCTGAGGGAGACATTATGTATTCTCACAATTTAGTGGTGGAGCCTGTGATTTCTTTTCTCTCTGTCCACTAAATGTTTGGCCTTTTCATGGTGGTGGTTGGTTCTTGTCTCCAACTGCTGGTAACTATTTGTGTCTTGATGTAGTTGTTTGAATGTTTTGGAAAAGGATTAATTTTTCCATGGGGTGATTTGAGGGCTTTGGTACTTTGATGTGTTTGGGGTGAGTTTGATGAGAAGTTTTTCCCCAGGTGTTCGTTTTGCCTCTGCTACCCTGAAGCTCATACTGGAGACAGCAGGGAATGTCCTCCTGACCTGTATGTGTATAGCTTGTTCTTATTAGAGGGGTTGTATATTTGCTCTTTGTTTTATTATATGGATAATTTACCTTGGGCTAAAGTAAACTCCAGGTTAGCTCATGATCCTACATGTGCAGGGGGAAGCATTTCATTGCCCTCAGGCTTCTGTGGGACTTTCTACAAATTCAAGATAAGGACATAAACTATATCTGGTGTAAAGAAGTTACTACTTAGAAAACTTAGAAGTGTTTGTAGGCTGATGGCTGAATATTTATGACTGAATTCTCTTGGTGCCATACAAAAGTAAGAGTAGGATTAAATGAGATGTGTTTGGTACAATTCTTTTCTTCTACTGTCTGCATCTCCTTTGTATTTTCTCTTTCAGTTTAGTATAGTTTACCGGGTTGGCTTGGATATAAGTTTTGTCTTGATATGTCAGGTTCTCATTTATTGTCCTAATATAATATTGATTGTGTTTGGTTTTTGTCACTTTACAAATACTCAATGATTTATACAATATAAGCAGTCAGAAGGATGTAGAAAAAGAAATCCAGCAACACGGGCAGAAACAGAATACACATATGCCCCGTATGTTTTCCACTGGTAAATCCTCTGGTAGCAGATTCTATAACTAGTGGGGGCAGTGTTCTTAAGTTCAACATAATTTTATTTTAGAAATAACAGGAATCTTGATTTTCAAAACATATAAATAGGAATTTTAGTTGGCAGAGTTCTACTTACTACCCTAGGACAGGCCCAGCTATAGTCTTTTTTCATTGAGGAATTATATATTTATTAAGCCATTACAAATAATTGGAAAGTGTCTGAAGAACTGCCTTAAATTACACAGTCAGTTTAATCTGGCATATGTTTGTGCTGCTGCTGAAAAGGTCATTTCTACTCTTGTCTTTGTGCTGGAGCTAATGTTCATGTGGCCTCAGCATGAACTGATTAAAATGAGGTAAGGTGAAAACTAAGGCAAGGGTTGGTGGGGGGAAGTTTTCTGGGGATGAGCAGCAGTTTCCTGAGGAAGTTTGCTGTGTGGCTGCAGGAATGCCAGCCCTGGTACGTGGGAACATGGAGAAGGAGCTGCAAGAGACAATGGCTGTGACTGCTTCTTTGGGCACAGCCTCTGCCAGATTTAAACCTGAACCACTGAAAGACGGCATTTTGCTCTGTTTCCATAGCCTGTTCTATGCTGCGCATCTATTCCTCTGCCTCAGAGATGTGACTAAGCTTCTTTGTACTGACCCACTTAAACATGAAAACAAATAGCACCCAGCCAAGAAGCAATTTCTCTGGCAGAAAAATAAAATGGAAATCTTGATGTAATGCACCATATTCCCCAAACCCACAGACTGGTTATGCTTGTAACCTAGCAGACAGGGTTCTATGTAATTTTTATTAATTTAAGTGATTTCAGACCATGTCAGTTTTGTTTGATGGTAAACTAAACATATAATTTAAGAGTCCAAATAGAGGGAGGGTCTGCAAAAGCACGGCTAACATTACTGTGAATCTTCGTGAAACAGTGAAGATTCTGTGTTCTAATGTGAGACTCTAATCTGAGATAACACTGTCTCTGCCCACTGTGTTTATTCTTCTTGAACTGAGCATAACTGAATTTTAGCTCTAAATTCTTTACAAATTACAAGCATCTTCCTTTGACAAATATTTTTGGGTTTTGTTTGGTTGAGGTTTTTTACATTTAGACTGAATCAATGTGTGTTCATTTTCTAAATCATAATCCCATTCCTTTCTCCAATTTTGGGGTTGTTTTTGTCCCCTGACTTTACAAAAATGTAATTTCAAAGACTCTGAAGAGGTATTAGAAAAGTGTACTGTTCCATACATTAAAAAGTACTCCCTTTATCTTCTATCTAGGTGATTTATAAGAACAAAGAAAAACATCTGTTCACTACACATGAAAATCTCTAGTGAGTTAAATATTTCCAGTTAAAGTGCTGGTTTTGAGTGATTTATCATCTATGATGCATGAGTGGAAATATAAAAACAACATTTAAGAGGCTTGTTCCAAAACTCAAGCAACATAAGAGACACTCAATATGGATTGTATATGTTAGATGTTGTGGTCAGTATTTAATCTTATGTGTAACGACACATTACTTTATGACAGTAGCTGATGTCAACATATTTTGACTCACAGAAGTAAATTTGAGGGGTTTTGTGCCCACTATTCCAACCAGAGTTTTCTTTTAAGTCTTGCAGGAAGAACATATTTCTGGCTGTGCTCACAGTGGAGGTTTTGTGTTTAAGTTAAATTGTGTGTATGGTGACGATTGGTGAAATGTACATAGTTTTTCTCTGTGGCAGTGTCTCATGCTTACAGGCATTAAATGCCTAGTGATGGCTCTAAAATAAAAATGCAGTTCTGTTCCAGCTTGCTGTATGTTGCTTTTGTTAGACTAGGGACAGCCTTTCATTACTGCTTCTGCACAAACCAGTAACATCTTAAGTGTATTTTCATTTTCCTTCTTGATTTACAGCACTATGAATGGCTAAGTGTTTCTGATTGTTTCTACATACATATGTACGTACTTCCCCTTCTTATAGTTACTTGTGACATTATAGCATGAAATCAACAAAAGTAAATGCTTTTTCCACTTATCTTCTAGAACTGATGGTTAAAGCTTTATCTATGCTTTTAGTGTCAAGAGATCGTATGCCATATTGTCTCTATTGCATTGCACATTCTTTCTTCTTTTTAACACAGCCACACTGAAAAGAAGGGCAGGTAGCATAGTAAATGCATGCATAATCATTGATACTTGAAAGGTGAGAGGCTGAGTCAAGACAAAGAACAAAATCTTAATCTATCGATCAGTTTTAATACATATTTATTCACACAAAAGCTTTATAAAAGCTTTAAAAATAACAAATGACACATCGGTGATGGCTATTAGCCTGTTCACCCAGACTATACTAAAGTAAGATATCCTGTGGTGCTACAAGGCTAAAATCAGTGAGCACTTTTCAGTCCTCAAATAGGAGGTGCCGTGCAATAGCAGTATACAATATCAGATGTTATACCTTTGATGTACCTTTTGACATTGATAATTTTGTGAACCTATCACTTTTGTAAGCAATTAAGCTTACAGTTTGTTTCTAACTATGTCTGCACACAGACACCTTGGGTCCAATAGAAGTGATCTGCTGAAATGTAGTCCTACGAAATTCATTAGAGCATGAGTGAAGCTGAAGAGATGGTGAGTTCTTGTATCGACCATATGAACTGAACCTTTAGAAGCGTAACAATTACAAGATGGTAATTGGTATTTCATTGATGATGCTATTGAGACAAGAGCTCAGAACAGAATGCGCTTTCACATACCCCCTTCACTTGAAACACTACTGATTGGGAAATAGATTGAAGTGCCTATAGCTGAACCTTGATTTGGTCCCATACTGAATGCATGTATCATTTGCTTTTGTATTTAGAATACAGTTATCAAATTGCCATGTATAGATGAGAGTGGTACAAGCATGGGAAAGAATTACCCACTTAATTCCAGTCTGTGAACATGATCTGAATTTAACAGAAAACCTTGCTCTCTTGTAAAAGTTCTCAGGGTTGAGGAATTTAATAGAGCCTCCGTACAAACATCCAAGATTCTGAATTTGGTTTCTTTCTTCAGGATTATAGACAGAATATATGATTATAATTAAAATTTTCTTATTCCAACTGTTAAAAAACCCTCCCACTTCTACATACTTGTGATAGAGATTTCATTTTCAGAAAAACAAGGCTCTTTAAATGCCTCAATAGCAGATGTTGTTGTTAACAAAGTATCCCAAGGTTACATGCATTATGAAACAATCACCTGGAAAGGATGTAAACTGAGCAAGGGAATTTCACTGCAGATTTGTAAATATCTCCTTCTGCAGAGAGTAACTGGCTGTTATTGCTATCTATATAAAACTATGGCTGTAACACAGAAAGAAAAACAAAAGTAAAACAAATCAGCCATAGGCACCTGGTCAATGAGAAGAACTGTTGTCAAGGCTAAATCCACTAAAACAAAGCTGCACGCAGGTCAAGAACCCTTCTAACAAGGCAGACCTGACAAGCCTTAGTCCTGAGGCCTTGCAAACTCACTACAAAGTACTGGTAACACTGTATTACAGGGCTACTTGGTTACATATGTAATCATATTAATGGATGAAATTTAACAGGAGAACATGTAAGGACTGCTGGATCCTTAATGAATTAAATTAACAGATTAATATTCCGATATGTAATTTTACTTCTTGTTAATGGCAAATGTTAAGTCTTAAACGGATGCATGTAATTCTGACCCTATAGCTATTACTATAGTTGATTAACTCCTTACTGCAAGTCATGATCTTTCTTAAGTCTCTCTGGATATTAGTGAGTGATTTTGTGTTTTGCATTAGCACTGCTAAAATGTTTGAGGTGAAACAGAAGTCAACCCCATCTGTGTTTCAGGATATAATGAAATAAATGCATTGCACTTGTCTGAACTTGGCCTTGTTTATAGGTTTATAACCTGCAAAGACAGACTGATCTTCCATGGCCTTTACAGAAGCAGAGAACGCTGGGGAAGCAATAAAGAAACCAGTCCTACCTAGGCAGCCAGGAGGAATTCAAAAGAGGATCTGAATGGGAATGCTGATTTAATCTCATTAGCTTCTGTAATCTCTCAGGTCCTTCATGAGCTCGTGAGTTTCTCTTATTCTGTAAAAATGAGTGACATTTCTGTAAGGAACCTCTACCTCCATACACGGTTTGCTTACAAAACCCTCCATGGCTGTCAACAAGGAACAATACTATATAAAAGCTCTATGATGTGAGTTGCTCTTTTCCACCTTTCATTTTGCCTTTCTTTCATGTGTGTGCTTCATAGTCCAAGTCCATTAGTTTCTGACAGAAACCTCTCTTATAAATTCTTTCAAAACTGCAATGCATTCAAATAGATGCCAATTTTCCTCCTACATTTTGGGCACATATTAAGTTGCCAAGCAAGTGCTCTTGTTTTGGTGTTCTGTGGTCTGCTCAACTCTTCCACATGAATAATTTCAGATTTTACATTAATTTTCTCAATAAACATCAAGATCTTAGCCTCTATCTCTCACAGTCTGCCTTTGGGACTTCTGTTTTAAACCTTTCACCATCCCTTCTATTTTGATATCAACTCTCTCCAAATACCTGCAACTTACTGCTATATCAGTGGCTCCAATTTTTGAGCATTCTCTTTGCTAGGACTGTGTATAACTAAAAGTCTAAATTCAGTGTTACAGCAGCAGTCTTAAACCCCAAAGCACAATATGTTGTGTCGGGTTTTAAGCAGAAGACTCACTCTTCCGCCTGTTGCCTTGTGCTCCCCTACCATGTGGCTTCTGGTGCACTATCTCTGCCTCTTCTTGCTCTGGGTCTTCTTAAGCTAAATGAAGGTCATTAGCAGATCTGTCATGCACCAACCAAGTGAGGCTGGTTCAAGGAGTCTGAAGCAAAGCGGAGAAAGCTGAAAGGATATTTTAAAGGAAGCCATACTCCCTAAAAGTAGCTTAACCTTGTGAACCCAGGCCCAGATACGATACATAAACTCATATGATACACAAAGTCAGTATATAGTTTTTCTGCAATAAGACATCCATGACAAGAGTTGAAGGTCAAGTCTCTCAGACTACTTACTCTTCCAGTAGTTCAAGAAGCATTGACTTCTCTTCAGTCCTCTAAATGGAACTGTAGTAGCTTTAACTCAATGAGTAATGTATGAGTGCTTCTGTCATGCTTTAAGAGACTAATTTAATCTCCTGTACGGGGTTAACTCATCCTTTCTCCACAAGAAACTATTATGTTTGAAATAGGGAACCCCTTGCTGAACATACGTAAAATGGAAGTACACAGAAGGTGGAAACAGGGGTAGGCTGCCCAGGAGCAATAGAGGAACATTGCCGGAGCATGCAGGGCAGGTGGTATGGACCTGTGAGAGGTGGACAATGTCATCAAAAGGCTGCTGTCTATCATCTTTCAGAAGTCATGGCAATCAAGGAAGTTCCCAATGACTGAAAGAAAACTGCTATAACCATCTCCAAGAAGAACAAAATAGAAGAACCCAGCCAGCATCACCTCAGTTCCTGGGAAGGCCATGGAACAAACCCTTCTCAAAGCCATTTTTAGCTCCATGAACAACAAGGTTATTGTGAATAGTTATCATGGATTCACTGACAGCATATCACACCTGGCCAATCCTATTGCCTTCTGCAATGAGATGAATGTCTCTGTGAATAAGGGAAACAGTATAGCTTGACTTTAGCAAGGCCATGGTCTTCCATAGTGTCCCTAGGGCCAAGGAATTTTTGTCTGGATAAGTGGACAATAATGTGGATGGAAAATTGGCTAAACCATCATGCTCAAAGGGTGTTCATCAGTGTCACAAAATTCAGCTGGTGCCCTATTATGAGTGGCATCCCTCGGGGATAAGTACTGAGGCCAATAATGTTTAACATCTTTCTTAACGACCTGTGTAATTTTGTAAGTCTGTGAATTACACTAAAATGGGGAGGAGGAGGTGGAGGAGGGGGTCTGATATGCAGGGGGGAAGGACTGCTATTTAAAGTGTTCACCATAAGGACACATTTTGCTTAGTCAAAATTGTCCAAGGTCCTTAGTTTTTAATTTTATAAAGCATTTTGGCTGAGTCATGATTTTCCAAAAGCAGATCTCTGAGGATTTTATGGAGAACAGCGGCATGGGAAAACAGCACTGCAGTTTGGTGAAAGCTGACTCTAAAATAAGCAGCAGAGAAGTCAATCCATTTCTAATCCCTAAGGAGCTGTACCAGCAATTACTGATTTGGCCCTAAGAGCAAAGAAACTATCCTCTTCTTCTCTTACTGTATTTTCTCCACCTGATGATGAGGGGGAGGAGAGAGAAGAACAATAGTAATCAAGACTCATTAATTCTGAATCTCAGGGGAATTGTCTCACTTTATTTTATCCCATGACCCATTATTTTTCCTAGTCTCTGCTAAGAAGAATCTCTTAGATTTAAAAACAACAAAATCTCAATTGAAAAACCTGCAGAAAAATGTGACCTATTATTAAGGATAAGAATACTCAGTGTTCCTAAGATAAGTTGGGGATGAGAAGACAACCTGACTGGCTACATTTATAGTTTTATGTATTATATCAGCTTTGCTTAGTTCCAGTTTAATTAAATTATTTGTGTTTATTAATAATCCAGAAGAAACATTTGAAAACATTTCCTTTAAAATTGAAGCTTTAAACAGAAGAAAACATAGGTGCTTTGATCTGGGGACTGTGTATCCAGCACTGTGCTAGAAGAATGCCCAATCCATTACAGGATGCTTATTCAGATATGAAATGGTACCATTTGCAGCACAGTTTTATTACATGAATTATTTTAAGTCAATTATTATTTACTCTTGGAAATTAACACTTAGCTGAAGGCTCTGAAGGCAGCCTCTGGAGAGCTGCTGCCTTTACTCCACTCGCTTGGTGGTTGCCTACATTTAAGATAATCAGCTTCTAGCAAACACCGTGGCAAAAACAGCAGTAAAGGATTCATGACATGTAGTTGGGCAAAATTCCAGCCGTGCTTAATGTCAGCAAAGTGATGTATTTGGGAATCAGCACAGTCCCTGGGTATAGACAACAAAGCCAACAAGTGTTTAGGAGGGTAAGTATGCAAAGTCTGGGAGGAAGTTTCTAGATGAGAAAATGACATATTTGGTGGGGAAGGGAAGTTACAGACACTCTCTCTGAACTGATGACAGTCTTTGATTTAGTGATAGAGATTATAATTTAAGAAATATGAGTCAAAATGAGACTGTAACCAAAACCCCAGGGGACAGCATGGGGAGAGTGCATCATCTAGGCAGCAGAAGTAATTAGCATCATCCTGGCCAGAGCCTGCAGGTAGGAACACGCCTCTCAGGAGCATGTCAGCAGTGGGTGCAGCAGCACGATGCTCAGAGCAGCTAGACTGAATGCAGCAACACTCTGGACACACTTACAGATCTGGTTCTCATGAATCTGTACAAAAGGGTACATAGTAAGAATTTATTGAACTCCTGGAGGTAGTACCTCCAGAGCTGTGCAGCTGATTTAACACTGTCTTCAGAGTGGTGACAACTACACATTGCAATGCAGCCTTCAGTTCTGTGTGCATATGTACTTGGAGAAAGTTAAACACTTTATGTTTGTATCAGTGTTTGTCCTGTGTTGTACTTTTTCAATTTCATCAATTTTGTTGTCATGGAATGGTAGCAATTGAGCAATCTGACTTGCTCTGTTCTACAACCTAAACAGCAATTCAGTTACTCTTGTAAGACTGGTTCTGTGTGGTGTGGGCACTTAAAGCTGTCACTTATTTCACTAGGGGAAAAAATATCCTCATTATCTATCAGAATGTGTCCCTCTCATTGATTGTCTACCCTTCTGCATTTGATTTTCTAATATTTTTCTTACTGCATAATTGAACACTAAAGCATATTGTAATACGATTTTCAAATGTAATTGATGGAGTTAAAATTAAGAACTGGCTTCAATGTGCAAAACATATGCAGTGGGTGAACCTGAAGTATTTTCAATTTCAACAATCTCTTTTCGTTCCAGTGATACTTAGTCCAAATCACTAAATTCCTCCTCTTGGTTATTAGAATCTTCAAATCTAATAGTTTCCCAAAACTGATAGAATCTAGCAATATTAAATTGCATTCTACTTAAGTCAATGAGTGGAATATTTGTTTCCTTATCTGAACACAGTATGTAGCAGAATATTTCTCCTGTGACTGAACTTGATGATTCAGGTCAGGTATTTTCGCACCTGTATCATCTTTTCAGATATGTGCTCCATGCAACTTGCTCCCTTTCTCATAACCAGTGCTTACAGTGGCATGAAAAGTGGTGTCAGCGTTGGTGCCAAAACTGCTGTGGTTTGGAAGCTACTACATCACACCTGTGTGTGTGTGTGTGATGCTGCTTCTGCCTGAAAAACCTCCCTGAGAGCCAGGAGCTGCTGCCACATTTCCAGCAGCACACAATTAACCCATGAGAAGTTACTGCCACAAGCTGCAATCCAGAGCGAGCATTTCCAGTATCGCTGACTCATTCTGAAGACGATGAGATAATTCATCGTTTCATAGCACGAGATTCCCTCTCCAGCACTATCTTTGGTTAAAGAAGTAGGAAGCTGTCTGTGATGCTGTCAGTGCCAAGCTGTGGTTCGAAGTACTTTCTACATCTCTGTTCAGAACGAAACAAACTGTTTTTTGGACCGCAGAGCTGTTGTCCTGCAAAACAAACTGTGAGAAAGAGGAAGGAACCTGGAATGGACCCGATAGGAAGGAAGCCTTTGGGTGGAGCAGAACAGACAATGGCAGGCCAGTGGGAGTTAAATTAAAGAGAGGTGGGAGGAAGAAGAAGGGAAGGATGCCCAAAAGCTAGTTAGACAGATGGACAGTGTAAGTCAGCAGGGAATCTTCCTCGGAGATTCAAGCACCCTTGCATGAGAAACAAGAGAACAGGACTGACATGTAAAATACATTAGTCACTATCCTGTTTCCACAGATCTCTATTATTCTGTTTTTTTAAGGATTTGGACAAACCTGCAAGGACATTAAGCAAACTGAGAACAGTTCTTTGGATAAACATAGAGCTCGGAGGTTAGAAAAATCACTACTGACCATAGCTGTGCTTCTCACACTCTCCAATATGCCACATTACCTGTTCTCCCTCCTACTCCCCAGGCTTTAAAACTGCTTCAACACCATCAGAATGGGTTGCATTATATCAGAGCAAGGAACACATGAAGATTTCAGGCTTTTGATTTTTGTGGGGTTTTTTGTTATCTTTCTTTAAAAAGTCTCTCCTCATTGCTTGAAAATGTCATTCTAACCACAGATCTTCTATAATTAAAGAGCAAAACTGTCCAACTAATTAGAAGTTTTCTCTTGCCCTGAGCATAGCTCTGGGCATAGAAACAGGGAGTTTAAGGCAAACTGCACAGCAGTAGGAGTAATTGAATTATTTAAAATGAATGTCTACTTTCTAAACCATGTTCAGTGGGAAAAACAAAACAAAACAAAAAAAAAAAAAAACAAAAAAAAAACAAAACAGCAAGATCAGGAAAAATAGAAAAACGATAGGGGACTTTCTTTAGGAAATTAATCAAAGCAAAAGTTACAAAAATCCTCTCTAAATTGCATTGAAACAGCAGGATTTTGTGAAAGCCACTGACTGTCAGGCCCCTAGGGCTTCTGGCCTTGATTATGCAATTTCTGCACAGGCAGGACTGGCTGCCAGCAGTGGCTTTCATATGAATTTCCTGAAGAAGATAATACAATAAAATACACGTTTAGGTGTTTTTCATTCAGAAGATATTGCCTGCAGTAGAAATCCTTGGGTTCCTTCTCATTTTCTGATGATGGAGGGAGAGAAGAGACTTGTCTAATTAGGTATATCTTATCCAAGATTCCCTCTTGCAAATCTCCCATCTCTGATAATGAGGTGTTCCTGCTCCCTCTGCAGGGGCTAAGCAGGCTGCAGTCATAAAACAGCCAGCATTTGCATGCCTGAGAACCAGGTAAAGGCACAACCCCACCCATAATTGTCCTCTCATTAGTGCAGCATTGAAAAATTTGTTCAGCTGAATATCTGGGGCAAATACTATTTGGGGTATTTTAGAACTGCGTTTCTCACTGTTTTTTGCAGTGTGATAATGGCAAAAACCTAAGTTATTTTATTTTGTGCTTGTGCTGATTGCATTTTCTTTTTTGCTAGGCTTGTTTTCAGAGTATGGGTTGGTATGGAATCCTTAGGGACCAGCAATTTACCTTCTTTCACTAGTGGAACATCAGTGCTATCAATGCTGCTTGGTAGAGAGGAGACAGTTAAAGGTGACACAACAAAAGAGAAGCAATTTATAAGCACACCTGTGCTAGCTGCCTCAAAAGTTCCTTGTAGCAAACTTTGAACAAAACTCTTCTTGGTGTGCAGTCAAGGTCCTGGACTGCACCCATGCATTTCAATAGAGTTTCATTCCTTTAATGAAGCTGCACTACACTGATTTACCTTAAAATACATATGTGGCTGTCACCCAAGTGTTTGAAATACCGATAACAACTACTCCCTTTTCTTCTTCCTTGGAGACAGGAGAAATGGCTTGATTAATTTATTACAAGTTTTTGTTTGCTTTATGTTTGTATGGATGACTGGGCACAATGTGCTGGAGACTGGGTGGGAATAAATTTTCAAAGGCAAGCTGTAGCAGAGCTGTAAAAAGCACAATCTGTGTATGTTCATATCACCTGAGGGTGCTTTCCATAACCTGAAGTCCTTCTCCTAGTGAGTTCTGCTACTAATAAGATGTATTGCTGCATTTGCTAACAATTTTGAATTTTCAGGCTGTTTGGCTTCATGTCTATATTTTTTTTGCTACTATCAGTTCTGGCAACCATCACCCATATTTTATTAGTTTATCCTTTTCCTCATAACACTCATCACAATTTTTTGCCACTTGAATTCTTTGAGCAACCAATCATGTACATACTCTTAGACTTTGTAGAAAAAAGACTTAGAATTAAATTCTTATTTTCTATGATGTAAATATAGTATTCTGGAACAGAGGATAGAAAAAGGTATTCTTTCTTTTAACTCCTTAGCTGTGACAACTGGAAGAGGAAATTTATTTCTTACTCCCCTCCATGGGAGTGGAAGAGGAGACTTCCAATAGAGAATGAAAAGATGCCCATCTCCTAAGGGAGATTTTAGCTGGAAAAGGGAGATTTGAAAATGATCTTTAAATGATGCTCCACAATTATTTGGGCCCAAAATGGTGGAATTTTGTCAATAAACTCAGTGAAAACTTCATCCTTGGCTTTGAAGAAGGTTTCTTCATCCAAACCTAATAAATCCCTTTTCAGTGGTGAACAGGATGTAACAATGCCTCTAGGGTGAAGAGAAGCATAAACAGGCCAGAGAGGCCTTTCCTTATCAGACTGTAAAGCAGTGATGGGGAAGAAGGGGGGAGGCATCATGATAAACCACACTGCTACAAGGGGGACTTACCTGCGCACAGAAAATTATGTGAATGCTCGTTCTTGACATCCCTGATGCCTCTTTGGAGTATCATATGCACACCACACACAACTATCAGCCAGCTGCGCACAAGCAGCACTAGAGACAAAAAGCCTAATCTGGCATCAGGTAGAGCCTGGAAGCAACTATGTTAAAAACATCATGTAAATTTAAGGCCTTGGCCTCTTGGGGTTTTATAACACTTTAATGTCCCAAACTGCATTCACCTAAATGTCTGCACACACATTTCACTAGTGCAAGATTTTAATTGTTTCAGTATTCGTCTAAAAGCTGAGGCAGAGAGAGGAACTGGTAAATGCTCAGTGAACTCTCATGTCCGCTTTCAAAGATAGCAAAGATGACTGAGTAGTATGAAATTAAATTGTGCAATCATATTAAAACCTAGAGATATTGTAGACTGGCTTATCTTTGTATTCAAATTAGCCTGTGATTTCCTTTAGTTCTTTAGTTCATCAATGGGTTTGTGTTCACCCTTTCTGATTATGTTTTCAGCTGTTCTTGCCCCTGCTCCAATAGAATACATAACATAAACAAACACTGTAAAATCAAAAAATTTACAAGACTAAGAAAACAGGCAACCAACAAGTTAATTTGGAAGAAGCAGAAAGAATTTAAAAGAGGAAGGAAAGATAAATTGAAAGACGACTTTATTGCTAAATTTATACAGGTACTTAAGAAACAGATTGTTATTTTGAAGCAAACAAACCCTCAGACTATGGCCAAAAAAAAAAAAAAAAGCTAGTAATTTATATGAAAAGGAGATACCAGATAAGTACAGAAGTTTTTAGGGATAAGTGGCTAGAACCTTCTGAAAGGTTAAAATTTGGTATCTAGATATTTAAACACTAAATAGTTATGAAATTTTCAGACCATATTTGTATGATAGGGTATTATTATTATTTTGTTTATGGTCTATAAGTGAATTGGAGAAAACTATTTTGGGTCACATAAGATTCTCTGTTTTCCACAGTCAGCCTTTCAGAGCTCAGAGACATATCCCAAAATTCAGGGTGCTCGTTCAAACAGCCATGTAAATTTTCAGTGAATATATCTCAAAGGACCGGAGATCTGCATTAACTATGTATTTGAACCTCTTTGTGGAGATTCTAGGCACTTTATTTCTGTTACATTTATTCTTCCCCTTGAGGAGTCAAATGAGATCTATAGATCTTTTGGGGAAATGGTTGACTTTATAAATTATTGAGGCATAACTGCAATAATTAGCTGGCTTTTGTGAGCATCACACTCCATATATAGCAGAGCTGCTAATCTTTTACTGGTTTTCAGGGCTTTTGTCTACTTAGTAGATTGTATCTGTATGATTGGTTTTGATCACTTTGTAATGAATATTGAATCACAGCATGCTAAGTAGACTAGTAACAACATGTAACTAACTTCTTTAGGATTAAAATGTATGTAGGTAGTTTTAAAAGGTATTCTCATTGACTGGAAAAATGTGTGTTTTCTAAACAATTAGATTCTGCAGATTAGGACAGTCTTTGTTTGTAACGTGATATTACTCTGATGTTACTGGACATAGTAAATCCAAGTGAAGCTGTTTCAGTTCTAAATTGGCTCACAAAGACAATTCATCACTGTCTCCATCCTGAGGTGTACACAGCCATGGTGTGCTTCAGGGGATGGTTAGCAAGTATTTTAATCCTACTCTACAGATATAAAAACTCTGCTATGAGAGCTGAACAAGTTTATCAGACATCACAGCACAGGCCTAGTGAATAAAGAAAAGTAGCTATAGGATACTCCAATGTCCTAACTATTAGAAGTATGGGGCCTTCCTAGAAAAGTTGGATAAAGATGAATCTGCATTTTATTTAATTACCTAGACTCAACTTTTGAGAACTTCTGGCTGAAAAAATGAATCCAGTTTTTTTCATCATGCTAATAGCTGCGTCTCATGCAATTCACTACATCCACCCTCCTGGCTTTTCTCCAATGCTCTTTGTGCTTACACAGTGTTAGCTGGGGTTCACTTATAAAAACTCCAAGGGCACGTACTATTTCTTTTCTGTGGCAGACGATGTTATGTTTGCATGTTGCAGGACCAATGCTGTGAAGTGATGATCTTGCTGAGTGTGGCCTTATAACAGTCCAGTGGTTTGTTTTTCCAGTCACCATGCTTCAATCGGTGATAGAAAATAGCTTGGGCAACCTGTTGGCCAACCTACACACTGAAATACGGTAGAAGGTAGAGAATCAAATGGTAGATATGATGCCCGGTAGCCCCCTGATGCATCTGGCAGATAAAGATGAGGCCCACGAAACATTGGTCAACGTGTGCTGAACTGAGCCTACAACTTCTGTACCTGGCTTGGATTCTCTTCTAGAGTTGAGCAGACATCAAGTCCCAAACGGCAGAGCCATTTGTCACCACCATCCGAATCATTCTTTCAATGCAGATGGCCTGTGAAATGAATCAAAACACTGCACTCAAACTCTTGAAAGCATTTCACACATAGAGCATTGCTCTGCTTAACACATTTCAAACTACAGTAGCTGCTAATAAGATAAAATCAGTGACAAATCAGAGAATATCACCTCCAACAATCATGCATGACTTACCATGGCAAACACATCCTTGCTGAGTGAGGAGAGTGCTCAGCGTCTGTTGCAGGCCTCCTGCTGCAGCCTTTTATTCTTTTTATTTTTATCCCGTTTGTCAAAATAACAGCCCTTTATCAGTGCTGATTGCAGAGATTTTGACTCCTCGCCTGCTGGGTTCCCCCTTTTCTCCATGGGGGTTTTCCTAATTGAATATTTCCCTGGTGAATAGAAAAGCTTTGAATAAGAACAGGAAAAAAATTAACAGTCTTGAAATCTTCCCCAAATCTTCCACCCCAGTCCTGCACAGAAGCTCCTTTTCTCTCCCCAAAGTGTAGAATATTATTCTTTCAGTGAGCAGCCTCAGCTCTTTCTCTGAAGGCATCACATTTATTATACGTTGAACACTCTAAATTAACTGCAATAAAAGCCTAGCAGGAGGAGGAGGGGAAGGAGAGAGAGATATTAATTCAAAATAAGTTGTAAAATGTGTCTGGTTTGTTTAAAGTCACTAATGTCTCATTTCTCACATTTGTGAGCCAAAAGCAAGGAATTGTTTACTGCTTGTGTTGAAACCTGGCATTAACAATTTATTCCCATGTCTTGGTGGATGCCATAGGACTTTGAATTCATCGAAGGATGAATTGTAAAGTCTCTTTTCTGGCACTATTATTCCTACTAAAGCATCTGCTGGCTGCATGCTGTGGTTCACTTGAGGAAGAACCAAAATCTTGTGTTTCAGCTCTCAATGTGTGTGAAAGCTGGCACTTTGAATTGGGACAAAAGGAGGACTTTATCTGCCAAGTTCTTACCCTGACCATGACAGCTACTGGAAATGCTCATGTCTACTTTCTCATCAGAAGCCACCACTCAGGTGTTCCTGCTGCATCCCTCAGCAGAGGAGGCACGAAAAGCCACAGCTTCAAAGCCACCTATGCGGCGCGGAAAATGTCTGGCTTGTCTGTGAAAAAAAAAAAAAAAAAAAAAAGTCAATGAGGCTGTTGTGCACATCTGGCTTCTTCAAAGCAAGGCAGGCTTTTCTACAAAATGGAGGCTCTGCTGTATTGTTCCCTGAGATTTCTCAGCTAAGTGTTTCCTGAGTTTCAGGAAGCTCCCTACACCTCTGCAAACAAAATAAATAGTAAAATGGAGGGGGAGGATGTATGCAAAAGGAAGGAATCAGAGAGGATAGATAAAAATAGGAAGGACTTAAAAGGGCTGAAGGGAAATATTTCTCTCTACATCCCTGCTTCTTCAGCATCTATGTCATCACGGATTTTTTTTTTTTTTCTTTTTTAAAGGGGGATTTGTTCTTCAGATGTTTGTGGAAATATTCTCACAAATATATTCCTTGTAATCTTCAAATTGCATTAGCTCATAATAATGAGAAAACCTGAGGTTTTCCCACTCTCCAATTTAGGCCAGTTTTATACCATCAAGGGAGGGCAATCTGCACATTCTGCTCCCCACCTCCAGGATTATACAAACTTTAATGCCTTTTCCCATATCATTTCCCCACTTTATGAAGCCAGTTGTGAATCCATTTATCTGTTATCCAGCTGCACATGCTGCAAGAAGGTTGCAGCTGAGAGGTATCTCTCCTAGTGAGATTGAGCAAAAGGGCAACCCTCAGTACCTGTCATCTGTTCTCCTATCAAGTGACCTACTGTCAAATTTCAGCTTGGAAGCAAAATTATCTTGAGAGGAATGCCTGTTAGGGATAGTTAACTGGACTCTGGTATTCTCGTAGATCAGTAACAAAATTAATTACGTTCTAATTCCTTGAACAAGCCAGATGAAAAAAGTGAATTTCAGCAAGCTTCCCTATGTGCACATTGGCCTGCAAAGCCAGTGCTGGTGCAATCAGAAAGGGAAGACCCAGAGAGACCTGAAACCACTGCAGACCAGGCTCAGGTGTGTTCAGGCAGGTAGGCAACATGGGATTCTGGTTGCAGGACAGATTCAGACATCACCTGAGGAGGAGGATGGGCTGGGTGGGATGACCAAGGTAGGAGGGGTCCTCTGGCATCAGGCTGAAACTGCTCTGGACATCAGGTTTAGGGGAACTCCTGAGCAGCTGAGTCTGCTGCCTCTCCCGTCAACATGAGGGTAGGAGACAGGTTGTGATTACTTCTGGGGAGCACTGGAGGGAGGCTGCCATCTTATTACCCAACTCTGCTTCTGTCTCTTACCTGAATAAGGCAGCAGTGGCTCTGGATTTGTAGGGTGTATGAGCAATGGGGAGAACAAGGTCCTGCAAATTTAGCTGCCCCTGAGAGTTTGCTGCCAGTTCTGATTGTGCCTGGAAACAGCTCTGGTGTCAGGCAAGAAGAAGTAAATCGTTCTTTTGTAAATGAAGCAGTTTGATACATCTAAGTACAGAGACCAAAGGTGAGACCAGAGCTTTGAATTCCCACAGGTGCTCTTTAGAGTAGCACGCCTCTTCTTATGAGATCCCACCAGGTATGTGGAAGAATATAGTAAATGTGTTTTGCACTGTGTAACCAAATACATTGAGTAGTAGAAACATGGTTAAAGGCCATAGCAGAAGGGCACGTAGGGCTACATCCCTGTGGTTCTTCTGGCTGTTCACAAGTTGCCCAGTAAGTGCAGCAGGGGGGAATGAGCTGCACAAGGCAGCTCATCATGGTTGCACAGTGAAACACCGTAATCCTAGCACAAGGGAATATGTGAGCCATGAACTGTAAAGGAAAAACTTCAGGCACAGAAGACAGCCTTGAAACCATGTAATATTTAACAAAAGAGGGAAATAATATGTTTAGTAGAGGCTATTCATGAAGCTACAGAACACCCCTGCATTAAATAAAATGTATACAAAGCCTTGCACCTGAACCAGAGAGCAGAGTGTCCCAACTCACTCTCACAAACTCTGTAAATGTTTTTGTGAACAGATCAGTTAAAGTGTTTGGCACACAGGTGCTTAATAAATACTATATTTTGATACATGTCCATGTCTTCATTAGAGTTCATGTGTGGTTCTACAGCTATGAACTATTTCTACAAGTCATATGCTTTTAGAAATTGTTGGCAGAAGAGTACAGGCCTGAATTTCTATCAAAAACATTGATAGAAAATGCATACACGATCAGTTTGACAGTGTCCTCAGATAGTAATTTCCACTGGAGTCTGCGATAAAATAGTACGTTTTGGTTATTTGTACATGCCAAACATTTACATAAGCACACATCTAATTTTAGTGCATAAAGTGTATTCACAGTTTCCTGAAATTACCAATGCTATGATCATGACTCTCAGGCAAGAATAAAATCCTATTAGCACATTCCCACAGAGAAAAACAGTATGTTTTGGAATAACAGTAGCTACTGAAGGCCTTGAAGATATTATATGTAAGACATAATATTTGAATAAATATAACAATATTTGTATGTGAGTATTATGCAGTATATTTATGAAGAAACCTTCTCTGTTAAATGTTTATACCTTGATTACATCCTGTAAAAAATGCTAAGTATATTTCCAGGCATATTTCTATTACCATTTTACAACATTTGGATCACTTGTCTTCAGAAGGTATATAAATGGATCTAGCTGGGTCATTCTTTAGCTGATATTTCTAACAAATAAAATGCCATGGGACATTCCTCCTGTCAGAACACATTCATTTTATTATCTAGATGATTAAGGCTGTATGTTTTCCTCACATGTTCTACCCTGATGATATGCTGAATTCTCAGATTTCCAACAAACGCTTACAATGCAATTATTTTAAAAATAGTGTCATTTATGCGCAATTTTCACAGACCTTTAAAATTATTAAGTTTCTACCAAAACTACCAAAGTGAAAAAATTGGTTATGGCCCTTCTACATAGGTGGAACTATCATTGATATTGGGCCAAAATATTGTCATAAATATTAAAAACATGTACAATGAATTATGCAAATGCTCACACACAGAATTTAGAAAAGATAGAGGTATAGGCTATTTATTTCAACATTTCCATTTAATTAAGAATAATTCCAATTTATATGAAATGTTATTGTTAAAGACTTTGTTTTAGTTCAAGATATGGAACAAAAATAAAAAGCAACTCATACTTTAAAAATGGGGAGTTGAATGTGAGCCCTCGCCTTCTCATATGTCTTGCTAATCAAGCTCTAGTGCCATTTCTATTACTGTTTTAACATGAACAGTCACTGGGAAAACAAAATAAGAAGGTATTTGAAATCATGTACCCCACATTCTAGCTGATTGACTTTTTAGTTGCAAGGCTAATAATTATTTTCTAATGGCTCTCATTTGTTTTGCATTCTCTCAGCTTTCTATTAAGGCTTTATCAAAATTGTTCTTTTTATTTTTAGTTTTTATTTTAATTCACTCTCTCTCCAAATGCATAAACATTAGAGTTTGAAAAATAGCCTGGCTAGGAGAGAAATATATTTGTAGTACAGAGTGTAAACTGTCTTGGATAAGGTTTCTCAGAGGAGAAAGCACAGGATTATGAAAGAATAAAAAAATAAGATATACCAGAAGCAGGGTCTCTCTGAGTCACCATGCTCCACTAGAAATAGCTTACTTGCAATGAACAGGAAAATAGATGTAACATAAGTAATTAATACCAAATTCAGCTAAAACTTGTGTCAATAACTTTATTAATAATGTGAATAATACACTGTAATTTTTGTCCTGGTTGCAAAAATTACGATCAAATATTAATTAATCCTTCTATAATGAATAATGGGTAGGATTAGCAAAATCTGCCTGGACTAAAATCTACACGGCCTAACTCCAGGTGAGGTCCTGTCAGTAGAGTTCTTGTAGATGCCAGTACAGGAAATGCCCTAGCTGGGCAACCTCTATTAGAGTAGAGCCCTTGACCTTAAAAAACAATTAGGGTGGTTTTATTCTCCTGTTGGGCAAACACACTAGAGGCATGTACTTAAATGCTGTCTATTTATGGCTATTTTATCAGTTTGCTATGGGCAGTATGAAAATATTGGAAAAAGAAAAGTCTACAATGATATCAGAGCCAAATAAAGGTTTCAGAAATGGATCCTGAGTGACTGGATCTCTATTTCCATCTAACCGTGATTGCAAAGCATAGAGTCTGCGCCAGTGGTACTACAAGAAGGCTACATCTCTAGGGAATCTAGTCTCTGGTCTTTGCTTGCCATAAAACATTCCCATAGGCAAGAAGAAATCTTTTGAATGTCCTGGGGGGGGCTGGGGTTCCATATTAATAGTAATACTGCAGGCCTTTAACTTCTTAAGCACCTAGTGCTGTTTGATTGAGAAGGAGCTCAGTGGAGGACAAATGAGGATAAGACTGTTTAGGGCAGCACCTCTGAGGGTTGCAGATGATGTTCGTGTCTGCCAGCATCTGTCTTTGTGTGGCTGCTACCCTCCCTCCGTGCCGTGGCACTGCCTCGTGGGCATGGCCCTCCTTGGGGCCCACAGCAAGAGAGGGGCTGGCACCATCTAGAGAGGAATAGGACATCTGGCAAACCGCTTCCATTTTCTTTCACTGGCATAGCATGTTTATGAGAAGAAAACATTCTCCAGAGCAGCACACAAGCACTAAATATTCACTTGTTATCAAAAAAAGAAGAACAAAAAGTTTAATTAATTGTTTCCATAGTGTAGATGTATTAATCCCTGTAGCTTAGACTGGTATCAGTCCTTCCCACATTTTATATACTATCTTTGCTTATTAAAAAAAGATTTAAAACTGAAAGAAAAGCTGTGATATACAGTGGCATGCTATTGTGCTTGAGCCAATCCCTCTGAGTGGGGCTTGTAGCTGTGTGATGTTAGTCAACAAGGGAAGAACAACAACAGAGCTGCTTTAATTACTTGAACTATGCACCTAAAACTACAGATAAACTGACTTTCCAAAGAGAAGGAAATCACTGCTTTGTCTGCTATTGGAAAATGAAATGCTGAGCTTAAAAAAATAAAATAAAATAAAATAAAATAAAATAAAATAAAATAAAATAAAATAAAATAAAATAAAATAAAATAAAATAAAATAAAATAAAATAAAATAAAATAAAATAAAATAAAATAAAATAAAATGAAATAAAATAAAATAAAATAAAATAAAATAATAAAATAAAAAGCTTCATTTCCCTGAGGTTTCCACTCAGAATTCCTCCCATGACAGTTATATAGGAGAAGTGAATATACAAGATGCACAAAACAAGGATCCCATTTTTGGCAGAAAAGGTACTGCCAGCAGCACCTCCTGCACTGCAGCCTCGGTCTTCTATCACTGAGAGAAATGACATGAAGCTGGTGCCTCTGTGTGATAACATGCAATACCACTGTCTTTTTGTCCCACCATTCAGGAACAGTCTTCCCTACTCAGATGCTAAAAGATGTTAAAATCATGACACCTGGACTAGTTTTTTTTTTTCCCAAGGGGCTTGAGACAGTTTTGCCTAAAGGCACCTCAGATTTGTAGAACAGAAAACTGTGGTCCTGGAGAACTGATAGAGGCCAGTGAGATGCATTGTTTAGTTGCTTAGAGGTAAGAAATCAGTCCAAAGGTCTCTGTTTTGCCTTTTATCAGTAACACCCTGTGCTCTTCTCTTTCTGCGCTTGAGTTCATACCTTTCCTACCTGCAGACAGGTCATACTATGTTTTTGCAACTCCTTTATATTAATGCAGTAAACTTTGTAGAACAACTCTCCTTTTCTGAGTAGCTGTGCAGCAATTGCATATTGATGGAGACATGTCAGCAGGCATCATCAAACAAGGCAAGAGAGAAATGATATGGCAAGGTAACATTTACTTACTAAAAGCCAACGTACAAAGGGGGAAGGAGTTAATTGCTGCTCAGGTTGCTTCTGGTGAAGGGTGTGTTTTATTTTTCATATAACTAGTTACTGTGTTTCTGCAAGTTGAGGCTGCATGTTCCATAATAGATGATTCCTGAATACTCTAGAAACTAATCAGGAGCTAATTTCAAAGAAATAACAAGATGTGGAGAGCTAAAGTCTATTGTCATTGTGAAATCCTGTTTTTCTGAAATATTAGTCAACATGGCTCAGCCTTTGAGTATAAATTTTTCAATTTACTTTTTCCATCTGAAGATGCTAGAAAACACACATCCCATTTCAGAATTATTTGAAGTACAACACACAAGAAAGACAAAGTCAAAATCAAATTGCAATGAATTCTGAAACCGGGGCTGAGGAGTCATGCAAAACAAACTACTGAAGCCTACAGAAGCCCCTTTGGCCCAAAGAGGCTGACAGACAGTCTCGTAGGCTGTCAAATAAAACCAGAAAGAAAGTTGTATTGTTGACATTTCAAGTTGATTGCTGTGAGAATGCAGGTAATTTCCTTGCACTTGACAAAACAGACACAGAAGAGAAAGAAGACAATGGAGCAAGAAGTGGGGAAGCATGGTTTTGTGTTCATGTTCTCAGGGTATGTGGCAGCTGGTCAGTCACAGATGGATGCTCTGGGCTGGCAGGTCAGCCACTGTTGCTTTAAACCTTGGCTTGCTTCCCTGGTCTACAGCATCATCAGGATGGGTTGAATAAATCTCTTTCCTTCCCTCACTCCTTATAGGCTAGCCCCAAGTGAAGGGGTCGCTCTGTGCTGTGGCGCTGGTGCGGCACAACGCAGCTCACTTCCAGGTCAGAAGGAATGACAAGAGAGGGGACAGGACAAGGAGGGAGACAGTGAAGGACATAAGCCATGGGATAATGGAGCAAGAGCTCATGTACTCAGAACATCTGAGATGGATATCCCAACAGCTGAGGCTTGTGCATAAAGATCAGAGTTATCCAGCCCTGCCAGACTTCTGCCAGTGCATCCTGCAGCAACGCATCACCTCTTTGTTTTGGTCTGTAGTGTTGTGTTTCTTTTTGGGTAAGCATATAAAAAGCTCCTCAGACTCTAAACTGATTACTGATAAAAGCAAAGTATGATATACTGGGGTCACCAGTTAGACCTAACTTTTATCCTTCGCTTAAAGGTCTTGATAACGCCACAGCCCCTGAAAATTAATAGTTTGTTATGTTTGAATTATCCTATATATGTCTCCTCCTTGTATTCCTCCTGTCATTAGTCATTAGAGACTGTCTAATGACTACTGACTACTGCCACAGGTAATGGCATGTATAATGAACTTTCACCAGTTTCCTACAGGTGAGCTAGCAGGTCAGTGGCCTCAGTACCTGTATCTTTTTCTGTTATACGACTGCTACTCAGAATCAACCATTTGTTCATAAGACAGCAATCACAAAAGAAAGAAATAAGGAAAATATAACTGATAGCTCTTGTGCTCCTGGCCCCGTATCACTCCAGAGACAACTATGTACCAAACTTTTATAATGCCCTTTTCCTCTCCAACTTTTGAATGCTTGCAATCCTTGATCCAGCAATTGCTGCCCTGATGTCACTAGGCATGACTGGCTAAATGATGAGCATTTTTAAGTCTCAGCTTCGGCCTTCCTAAGCCTCAGCCCCATGGTATACACCTTTGCAGTGAGGTATGCTATAGTGTGGGATGTCTGATGTGAAACCATTGCTAAAAATATCAGCTACCTGTACTTCCTGGGTAGGAAGCCCCATGAGGAGAAATGTCCTCCCTTGGATGCAAAGCTGTAACTTCTTTATTGCTTGGGGACCACAAGAGCAGCTGTGAGAATCTGTGGCAGAGAAGGTGAGATGTAAGGCAGGGACAGCTAAATGAACCCTGTGCCTCAGGTATAAGACATGATATCTCATGTGTCGAACACTGCTGAACAGAGTGGGGAAATATCTGTGTACTCTGGGCTTGCAGCTGCCAAGACAAAAATGTTTTATTTGTCATTTCTATCAAAGTCTGAGAGCACATGCAACCAGAGGAGCTCTGTTGCCTCCAGGAAATTCTAAAAAACTTCTTGATTTTGGTGAAATCATGACCAGGAAGCCCTGAAAGAGATTTGCTTCAGAACACTGTGCCCTGGGACAAATGTAAATGTCTCATGCTTACTTTCGCCACCTAAAATGTCATCTGTCTCACTGTCCTGGTAGTAATTGTCGGGGTATAGGTACAATCACAGTCAATGTTCTCTAAAACATACTGCATAGATGCCAATATACATACATAAATAGTGCTACAGCATGGCTAGTATTGAATAAACTAATGTTTGCAGTTCCACGTTGGTTTGGAATTGGAATATATTTATTAATTTGTATTATTTACACATTTATATTATTCAGAGCACACACAAGAGCAAAATATGACATTTGGCCTTCCAAACCTGAGAGAATATCCCAGTTGAGAGGAAATGGGGGCCAAAGCACTTCAGCACTTAGAGAATGCAAATTACCATGTAGCTAATTTAAGCTGAGCAAATGAGCTGCATTACCTAGAGGGCTGGACTTCTCTCTAGACTAGAAACCACACAGATTAGATCAAGTTTACATTTATGAGAAGGAAAAGGTAAATCTGATTACAATTTTTTTTTTCTTCCCTTGTATAAAAAAAGGCAAAAAAAATGCTTCTCGTGGTGCTCTTTGTTTACTGAATACAGGGATTTTCCCATATGCAGAAAAGGATGTCTTCTGATTTCATTATTGATGTTCTTTGCCGTGCTGGGACTTGGAAGCTAAGCAGTGCTTTTCTCTGTTCTTCTAGCCTTGGTCCACAAGACACACAAAGAAATTCTTGGCACCCTTCATCTAATTGGGGCCACTGCAGAGATGTTGGCCAGCCTGCTTGGTTTTGTTGCCTACCACAGATAGAATAAAAATATAATGACAAACTGGGATTCCTGGAAGAGCAAATCTGATAACCTGGACATGATGGTAGCAGAGAAGAGATTTGTTTTTCTGCCACACATTGCAGCTGGGCTGCCCTGCAAACGCAGAAGGAGATGCATTCTGTACCAAAACCTGAGTGAACTGCACCCTGGAGATGTCCCGATGAGGCAAGCGCAGCTTGCTCTCTGCCCTCTGCCCAGCAGAGGGAGAAGAGGGAAAAACAGCTTCTCCCCTTGTGACTTTAGAACCTTGCTGACAAGGAAAATAAGTTGCCAGTTCTTCAGTTTCACAAAATGTCCTGGTTTGAGCTGGGATAGAGCTAGACATCAGGAGAACGATGTTTCTCACACGGCAAGGCCTCATTTGTCTTTCTGCAGGTTTTCTGTGGCAATTTTTTTTTTTTTTTTTTAATGTAGAAGTAAAACTAGAGTAACTTTTCTCTAGAGAATGAGATTATGCAGGGTTAATTTCTATTTCAGTGAGGAAGATGAACTGAAAAATGCTGAAAGCGAATACATGTATAAGAATTTCTTCAGGGTATATATTCCTCTACAGCAGATTGTGCAGCCAGGCTGTGTGTAAGACTTTGCCTGCTGAGGCTGTGCTTTTTTTCCCAGTTTTATTTTAAGTAGCATCCATAGAAATCTTGCCAAGAAAGACTCTGGTGCCAACTCATATGCTGCATATGGCCTGAAGTGCTGGGCTGTTTGGGGTTTTGTTTGGGCATGAGGAGGAGAACAACATTGTTTTGGTTCACACACACAATCCCCAAGTCCTCCCATTTCACTGAGTTTTCAGGAAATGAACATAAGGCTTTGGAAAATCCAGCTCTTCATCCTGGGCTGTGTCAGCTGAAATGAGGAGAGGAGTAGCACAAAACACAAGCAAGTCACTCACACATATGTGTCTAGCACAGGAAGAATACCTTCAAAGAAAGCTGAAGGAGTCAGATATTTCATTTGGGAAGACAGCACTCAGATTTGGGTACTAAACTGTCATCATCTTTTTGGAAGTCATCGCTGTATGCTTTCAAAATGGGCTGCAGAAGGGGCTGTATTGATCTGTTGTGCATTGTTAGTGAGCAATTCTCACAATCTCTTAATTCACAAATCAAAAAAATGGTCTTCGGCAGAAAAAAAAATATGTTAATCTTTATGAGGATTGGGCTTCAAGCTACAATTCATCTGTGATGCTGCTCAAAAAAAGGCCACAATTTCTTTTTTTAACATAAGGAAATACCTTCTCTTCCACCTCTTGTCCACCAGTGGCTGAAACTGTGTCCTGGGTTGAGTGAGTGGTGGGGTTTTTTGGTGGCAGGGGTGGGGGCTATCGGGGCGGCCCCCTGTGAGAAGCTTCTCGAAGCTCCCCCAGCTCCATGTCAGCTCCACCTCTGCACCAAAACTGAGCCCATCAGCTGCGCCTCTGCGATAACGTATTTAAGAAGGGACGTGGTGAGGAGCAGTCGGACTTGTGAGGAGGAGTTGCTGCAGCTGCGTGAACACCAAGGTCAGTGGAGGAACGGAGGAAGAAAGGAGGAGGGAGGTGTGCCGGAGCAGAGACCCCCCTGTATCCTGTGGTGGGACGGCAGGGCGGCCCCCCCTGCCACCCATGGAGGGATACGGTGGAGCAGCCATTGATTTACGGCCTGTGTTTTTTTGCTTGGTTGATCAAGGTGCTGTGCCCGAAGAAGGCTGGGGTCTTATAGGAAAAGGCAGCCCCGCTGTTGTAATTTAGCACTGGGAGGATTGCAGCACGTGGGGGTGTCCCACACGAGAGCAGCTCGGGAAGGGCTGCAGCCGTGGGAGGGAATCCAGTCAGAGAAAGTTGGTGACCCATGACGGAGCACTGTGGGGAATGCTGCAGCCTGTGGGAGGGACTCAGGTCGGAGGAAGTTTGTGGAGGACTGTCTCCTGTGAGAGGGGGACCACGATGGAGCAGGGGGAACAAGTACCAGAAGCTCCCCCCACTGAAGATGGAAGAAGTGGCAGAGCTGACTGCACCCCCCATTCCCTGCCCCTGCGCCACTGGGGGAGGAGGTAGAGATATCGGGAGCAGAGCTGAGCCCGGGAAGAAGGGAGGGGTGGGGGGAAGGTGTTCTCAAGATGTGGCAGTGCTTATCACTGTCCTACTCTGTGACGTGTTGTTAGTGTCTGTAATAAATGTATGTTCCTTTTTTTCTTCTCTTAACGAGTCTGCCTTTTGCTCATGCCCACAAAGGGGGATTTTTCCCCATCCCAGTCCTATCTCGAACCCCAAGCCTGGCTCTCTGTCCCTTCTTATTGCCGGAAGAGAAGGGAGAGAGAGCCACTGCGTGGTGGTTGGCTGCTGACCAGGCTCAAACCACAACAAACTGTGATATTTTCAAACTTGGGAATGCAACAAATATAAACAGTTGAAACTCTAGGAATTTTCAACTTGATATCTGGAAATTTTAGCAAGCTAAGTAAAGAAAATAGTATTATTTAGTGTCTTTGTACACTGCAAAATAAAGGGGAACTGTGCTGTCTGATACAATAGGTACAGATCAGGCCATCCACAAAATATCACTAGCCCTGCTGCTGCATGTTGTATTAAGAGAGTGAAAGCTTGCAAATAATAAGAGAGAATAAAATTCTTGCCTACTTAGGTTAACTTCAGTAATTATTTAATTTCTGCTTTTCTTCCAAACTCCCCAACTGAAGACTCGTATCACAAGTGTGAAGAAAATAAGCATTACCCTAGGAATTCCTAAGGCTATCAGAAATGGGAAGTGCTGTATTGTAAAATCCATCGTCATTAAACTAAAGCTCAATAACTGATAAATCCCATTATTATCCAAATTTGTGGTCCCACTATTAGAGGAAAATAGTCAGTACTTTGCTACTCTGCTTCAAGCCTTGCCAGTTAAATGATTGCCTATAACTTGTTATTTCATGCATGCTAACTTCACAATTTCTACCCAGTGAACTTACAGGGTGGACACTTGAAATGAAAATGTAAATGAATGAAGTCAAGTTCCCAGCACTAGGCAGTAAAGACAGCTGTAGTTCTGAGGACTACAAACCAAGATCAGTGACATTTCAAAAGCACCCTGAAATTGTTTACTGCCATTAAAGCACAAATGCCTTTGACTGGTTGCAAAACCAGAGTATTAGATGTCTGCTCTTGTTCCAATGTATCTTAAATGAACAGCTTTAAATACTTTCCTTTATATGCTTCACTTTTGTTTACTTTTACGTAATGGATTATTCAGAGCACTTACTTTAGGATAGAGTTTGTCAGTCAGATGGAAGTTATTTGATTTCACAAACACATTCACATAGCAAGATGTATGTCTTTTATACTGAATATTAATGCAAATACATACACTCTACCTAATTCAAGGAGATGTCATTCTGTTAGAGCTCTCATGCTAATCTGCAGCTTTGCTCTGGCCCCTTTATGCAAAATCAAAGTGAAGAAAAAGTATGAAGGTATTCAAAAGTCCCTGGCAATAGCAACAGGGGAACTCCTCTGACCATGCACAGCAGAAAGCAGCCATGAAATTGCCCTTTGAGTATTTTATGCAAGTTTAAACATGGAAATGATAAGTGTAAGACCTGACAGACAGGTATCAAATTATACAGTATTTTAGGGCAAGTCTGTATTACATGGGACAACCACAGGGAGATGACTGGAGTTCAAACATTCCCAGAACTGTCTGAGTTACATGGCCTCCAGGGCAGACAGAAATACCTAATTATGTATGCCCTGTTTTAATGACTTGATCTCAGTTTCAGAGCCCTGTTGTTCTGCCCACCTGTAGACAGCAGGATGAAGCTCATGATGATTTTTTTTTTTTTTCTAGCCAAGAAGAGTGAAAAATCAAACCTTCTGCAGTGTATTATGTAACTTCTTTTTTATTTTTTTTCTCCAGATGAAAAAGTGTTGATTCTTTCCGTTTTCACAAGCTGGGTTCCCAGCTGCTGGCTTCCTCACTTTTATTACACAACTCTACCACTTTAATCTGATCTTTTCCTTGTGCTACATCAATCTCTCACTTTAGCTTGTGAAGTTTGTTCCAAGTGGACTTCATTCATTTTAAACAAATTGACTGCTTTCAACTTTAACCAGATTGAAGTTGTGATTGTGGGTTGCTTACCTATAGTATGAAGGGGAAAAACACTTTTTGCTTGGGAGAGATCAGAGGAGATCATTTAGCTTGAACTGTCTCTACTCACAGGACTGAGACTTTCTTAGGTAAGCTTGATGACATGTGGATCATCACTTTCTTTACTCATCTGCATTTTTTCCTCTGTCATTTTAATATTACACACACACCCTCAACTATCTATCAAGGTTATACACTACTATCCTGAGGTGTGGCTTATTTGCTGCTGCAAATAGTTAAAGATTTTGTAACATCCTACATTATTTCTTCATTCACTGCAGACACAAGGTCGTATATTTTCAAACAGTTTCACTGGTTTTTCCCCGAGAGATTTCCATCCATGAAGCTGCTTTCTATGCAGCTACAAACATTTGAAAACCTAAGTCTTATGCATAGCAGCCAGAGCCACTTGTAAGAGGTGCTTCATGGCCCATTAACAAAGCTGTCATATGCAGCTTGCCTTTAATTAAATATTGATAGCGATTTAGTCTTGGTGCAACATTTCAGTGTAATATGGAAAAATCCTTTTAATCTGCATAACAGATCAAGGTGCCACTACATTGCTCACCCCTGTACTTCTGTCTGGATGAAGCTGACACAAAAAATGAGAAGGTTGTTCAACTTTTGGTGCCAGTTGAATCCCCACTGTCTTTACTAGAACTATAATTAAGGATGACAGTTAATGTCAGCAATGGTTTATGTGAATGGTGGTTTATACACTACGGGATTTTAAATCCCATGAGGGGAATCACCAACCTCTTTCACAACAGTTTATCAATAGGGTTTTTTCCTGGGTTTGAATCTACTCTTGCAAAATTAAGAGGACTGTAAAAGTTTTACAGTTCAGTATCAGCCTTACGCAATTAAATAAATAAATAGTTTCCAACTGAACAGTTGTCATACTGCAAAGAATTTCATTGCACGCTGCCCACTCCCTTGCACATAACAAGTACCTCTGAAGATCACACATCTCTCTGGAACACTTCCCTGTAAGTGAATTGTCTTCATGTGCCATTGCCATAGCTGCTAAAGGGTCTCGTGATTTAGATGGTCAATGTTGTAATGCACAGGAAAGAGAGGCAACTAATTTTTTTTTAATCTGTAGACTATGTGCAGATTCTTTCACTTTTAGGCCTGCCTTTTTTCATAAGCCATTTAATAAGTATTTACAACTCGTTAGCTCTCAACATTTTTTTATTACTCAAAGAAAAAAAAAAAAAGATAATATGCTGACTGTCAATTTGAGTGCAGTACTGAAGAGTTCTTTTTGGTTTTTTAAGAACTCATTTCAGGCTCAGGAGACATTCCACAGAATCAGCAAAGTCTGACAAGTATGAATGATTCACTTACACTGTATTTTTCTATTGTGTGGTGTTCATTTCTTCTGATGCTCAATTTTACTGGCAAAATTGTCTTTGAAGAGTACAAATGAGCTACTACCTGGATGTACAACATGCTTTGTATTGCAACTTTGCATGAAAGGCTTAGTCTACTTCTAACATGGATTCCTTCTAAATTTGGTTTTCTTCACTATATTCAATCTCACTTCAGTATTTTCCTTCCTGAATTGATAAAAATTTTAATAAAAAAAAAAAAAAGGCTTTCTTCTATCACTTAGAGCATTTTATTCTCTTCATATCTCATCCATAGGAATGGCATTCTTTTCTCATCCCTACGCTTATAAGCATCAGCGATAGCAGTATTGTATAACATAAGCATAAGGAAAATGCAGCTCTAGAAACATTTAAGAACAAACAATTTCAAGTGAGTTACTTATTGGAGTCTGCTCTGTAAATCTGGTCCTGGCATTTTGCTCAGGAACCGTTTCAGGCCAGTGGTGCCTGACAGAGGTCCTGTTTGCTGGTATATTTTCAAGTGCTGTTATTACTAGACCATGGAGTTCTACACCTATCTTCCTCCAGCAAGGAAACTAGTCTTTTTAAAGGACAGATCTCTAGTGCCACAGTCAATGAATTCTGTTTCTTCATGCACTTACCATGTGGTTTTTAGTTGTACCAAATGAGCAAATCCTATAGCACTAGGTTTTCCCTCAGGATCTAAGCACTGGCTGAAGGTAAATCCAGCTCTGCAGATGTTTTGTTTTGGCAGGGCTCATATTGGCAGAAACAGTGCTTTGATTATTGGGAACACATCTCCCAATAGTCAGTTCTGAGTTGTTAAGTTTGTTGAACCCTGTCCTGAGATATAAAACATCCTTACTTTATTGCCAAATCCCTGAGCAGTGGGTAGTATTTTTAACTGTTTCAAAACTCTTCCACATTTGTGTTCTTTTGTCCTGCTCTGCATCTGGATGCATTTGCATCACCTTAAATTAAGGAATAAAAAATACACAAGCCAAAACTTAAACTGAACTCAAAAAAAAAATAAAAACCACCAACAAAACAAACAAAAAAACATAAAAGCTCCCAAGATACTCCAAAAGGTAAAGAAAATAGTAAATGAATAAATTCTAGTTAAGTGTTACTTTGTATTGGGAGCGTGCTGGACTTAGTTGGAATGGGGCTGTGTTCTGGATTTGTGCTGGAAGCAGCGTTGATAACACAGCAAGGGATGCTCTGGTTGCTGCCGAGCAGCGCTCACACAGCGCCAAGGCCTTTTCTGCTCCTCACCCCACCCCCCCAGCGAGCGGGCTGGGGGGGCACAAGGAGTTGGGAGGGGACACAGCCGGGACAGCTGACCCCCCCTGACCCCAGGGATGTCCCACACCGTACGGCGTCATGCTCAGCACCTACAGCTGGGGGAAGGAGGAGGAGGAAGGGGGGGACGTTCGGAGGGATGGCGTTTCCCTTCCCCAGTCACCGTTACGCGGGATGGAGCCCGGCTGTCCTGGGGAGGGATGAGCCCCTGCCTGACCATGGGGAGTGGGGGATGAATCCCGTGTTTTGCTTTGCCTGTGTGCGTGGCTTTCCCTATTAAACTGTCTTTATCCCAACCCATGAGTTTTCTGACTTTTACTCTTCTGATTCTCTCCCCATCCAACCTGGGGGAGTGAAGGAGTAGCTGTGTGGTGCCAGTTGGGGTTAAAACACATCAGGGAGTCAGAAATGTTAGTCATAAAGGGACAACATGAGTATATCTAATAATTCTGCAAGGCATAGTGGTAATGTTGGTCTATTTAGCAGCTATTACAGAGCAAGGAAGCTGAAAGAAACTCACAGGAAGCAAAATAAGTGGTAGCACATTCTTTTCAAGAGAGCTTAAGAATCCTGCCTATTCTGTAAAAACAAATTTTATTCAGTGAAGCTGAATAGCACCTGTAAAGTAGAAGACTTTTCAGTATGAGAGGATTAATATTACAGCTTCGAGAATGCATTGATTACTGCAATGATAAGAGAGGTTGTGGCAGTGAAACTGATATGTTCATTCTTCTGAATCCGAATAATGGGATCATGTGATATGCCTCTTGCAAGAGGTATTTGAGCACATGTAACATTCATTAATGTGTCTGTATCATCCTCAAACATGTATGGGATAGATGAACAGTTTCCCTATTCTGTGCACATGGAATTGAAAGGTGGGCTAGATTAAGAGACTTGCCCAAGGGCATAGAGGAAGAATGAGTCCAACCATTGCTCCTGTCAACTGGTGCACCATTTATCAGGTTGCTGATTAAGTGGAGGGTCCTACATTCTATTATCGGTGATGCTAGTCTGACAAGAAGGATGCATTAGTCCTGGTAAGGTAGCATACAAATGAACCATGTTAATTTAAGTACCCTTAGAAACAGAAGACAGAAGGAAAAAAAAAATCAATGCTTTGTTTTATAGTAAAGGAAAAATCAATAAGGAAAAAAATGGCATTTTCTAAGATCCCAGAAAATGTGTCGGACAATGGGGAATAGTTAGAGGGAATTAAAACTATTTAATATAAGTTGCTTGTGCCCTTTTAGAGAATGGTTGTCTAGAGCTATCATTCTGTAATAAAAACCTGAGTAAAATCTGAAAGTACAAAGTTGTGAGAAGGAAATAATATCAAGTAGAGGCTGGCTGTTGGTTGTGTTGCTTTTTGTTTTTTTAAATTAAACTGGCAGCCAGTTCAGTGAATCTGTGAAAATTGCGGAAAAGCTGTTAACAAATAAAATTAAAAAAAATAAACATGTACAGCAAATGAGAGGCTATATGTAATCCCAAAAAACACAAGGCAGGTTTACATAAGAAAACTGCCAGAGGTCCACTTCTGTTCTTGTTTTTCTGTCTCTTACAGTAGCCCATAGCAGATGGCTAGGGAAAAAATGTAAAAACATGCCAAAAATGGAATAAAGTTTTCATGGTATTGACTCTTTCTCTTGGCAGTCTGCAGTTTAGAGACCTCCTGAACCAGAGGTTGCATCTGGACCATCCTATTTAATAGTCTGACATTACTTTCATAATTTTTTAACTGCCCTTTAAGGACAACATTCTGTCAAAAAAAATCCCACCATTTAAGTATGTATTATATTAAAAACCAGTGGGTTTGGTTTGCTTTAAACTTATTTACTTACCATTGGGTACCCCTACTTCCTATAGCACGACAAATGCTGAAAAATGGTTCCCTTAACTCCTTCCTCATATAGTTTCATAGTTATCCAACATATTTCTCTTTCCCCTTACTCCCTGTGCCCAAAACTTACTTCTCTGTTAAACTGTTGTGGTCTTTGATATTTATTTTCTAAAATATAAATCATCCAATACCTCTAAATATAATTTTGCTCTTCTGCTTATCTCCATAGGTACCTTTAATAGCATTACATACTATTTGGGATACAAATTTATGCGGTGCCATAATGATGGTCTCCTATGTGTTTTCTGTTTCCTCCTAACAGTTCTTAATATTTATTTTTGTCTTTTTGACTGCCAGTGAGTTTGGTACAGTAGCTTTCAAATACCTACCAACAGTGCCTTGGCAGTCTCTCCTAAGTGATAATATACCTGATGTTGAGTCCATTGGCTGTTTGCCCTTTGTTTTAATGTTGATTGTCACATTATATGAAACTTTGTCATTCCTTTTTTTCACTCCTTCTCCAGATATCTCATTATGGTGGAAAAAAAAAGAGCTGTCCCAGGGAATGCTGCCACTCCTCTCTATCCGTGTTTTTTCCTGCTTTTTAACTAGTTTTCTGTACATGAGCAGGTCTGTCTTCTGTACCACACTAGTTTAATTTTTCAGCACTTTTTGGTGAAGGACTTTGTCTGAAGTTTTACGGAAAAGTGCAATTTAGTCCACTTCACTAGTTGGATCATTCTTTTTCATATTTCTGTGGACCTTTTTTTCTGAGAATTTAAAGAAATTTGTGAGGCATGATTTATTCCTTATCATAACACATTTGCCATCTGTTTATACATTCATGTATGTATTTCCGCTTCACATAATTTGCACGTCAGATGAATCAAAATTACTGATCCATAAGTACTTTTGGATGTCTTTTAAAAAAATGTGTAACTGACATAATAAAAATACCTTCTCTTTCTCTGACAACAAGGACAATGTAAGTGTTATACTGCACACAGTACTGAACTGTTACCAGTTTAATATTTAAGTTCCTTTAGAATTCCTGGAATTCCATTAGAAATCTTAGAATTCTGTTCTGATGATTTATTAAGAATTTTATTTATTTATTGTAAATGTTCTTTTGCTGATATTTCATAGTTTCATCAACTAGCATCCTGTAAAGGACTCTGTCACAGAAATCTACCTGAGGTTGTCTGTTTTATGGCAATAAAATAAGATTACTTTGGGTTTTTTCCAATAGTCTTCTTCCCCCTTGACTACTCCTATTGTATCTCATTTTCTATTTGGCATTTTACTAGTTTTCTTATTTCTAATGTTTTGAAAAAGCTTTTAACATATTTTAATTGTTCTCTTAAGTGTTCCTCAAATATCCTTTATTTGGTCTGTCATGTTCTGGGTTTACATTTGAATTGCTGATTTTGTATTTTTATATTATATAACATCTCTGTGTTAATATTTTGTGTTAATATATCTCTATAATACACTCCGTATTGTACACAATATATTTTATATTTTATTCAAGTTCTACATTTATACTACCAGTTTCATATTTCTTTCATTTGAACAGTTTCAAACTTTGAAGTAGTCTACTAATTCTGTTAACCTCCTCTTCCTTGCTATTAAAACTATGCCATCTTTTCCTTGTTGTTCAAGTAATTTCTTCTTGATAGTCAATCTTGGTGTGGGCCGAAACACCACCAACATGCCTCTAAATAGTATTCCTGATACCTGAAAGCATTTTACCCTTTCTAATGCTTCTTTCAGTCCTTTTTCATAGCTTTTTATGTAATTCCCTTTTTTGAACCTAAATGTTATATAGTGGATGTTTTGACTTTTTAACTACTGTGACAGAGTGAATCATCGTCAGATACACATTTACCAGGTTCTGCGTTACCTGGGATTAAATTTTTCTTTTGTAAATTCTTATTGTTCCAAGAAATAATTTAACATACTATGTAAATCGATTATAATGTCTAAAAATTTAGTCTATGCATCACTACTTCTTGTGAAATGTATCCAAATGCTTATCAGTGGGGATAAGTGAGTTCTTCTATTATTAATTTTTCTATACTTACAGTCTATTAAATAGTTTTCAGCATTTTGCAGTCTTTATCACCATCCTGGTTGGATGGTAAATTATACTGCATATAACACATGTAATATATATTGATTGCATTTAGGTATAGAATTTTAATATTTAATTATTCTGTATGGTCAAAGTCTCCCAATTCTTTCATGTTTTATCTGTATCCTTTTGCTCCATTCCACTTTGTTCTTTTTTGCTTTTCTATATTGTCGTGGTTTGAGCCTGGTCAGCAGCCAACCACCACGCAGAGGCTCTCTTTCCCTTCTCTTCCAGCAATAAGAAGGGACAGAGAGCCAGGCTTGGGGTTTGAGATAGGACTGGGATGGGAAAAAAATCCCCCTTTATGGGCACGAGCAAAAGGCAGACTCGTTAGAGAAAGAAAAAAAAAAAAGAACATACATTTATTACAGACACTAACAACACTTAACAGAGTAGGACGGTGAGAAGCATTGCCACATCTTGAGAACACCTTCCCCCCACCCCTCCCTTCTTCCAGGGCTCAGCTCTGCTCCCGATATCTCTACCTCCTCCCCCAGCGGCGCAGGGGCAGGGAATGAGGGGTGCAGTCAGCTCTGCCACTTCTTCCATCTTCAGTGGGGGGAGCTTCTGGTACTTGTTCCCCCTGCTCCATCGTGGTCCCCCTCTCACAGGAGACAGTCCTCCACAAACTTTCTCTGACATGAGTTCCTCCCATGGGCCGTAGCGTTCCCCACACTGCTCCGTCATGGGTCACTAACCTTCTCCAACTGGATTCCCTCCCACAGCTGCAGCCCTTCCCGAGTTGCTCTGGTGTGGGACACCCCCACGTGCTGCAATCCTCCCAGTGCTAAATTACAACAGCAGGGCTGCCTTTTCCTATAAGACCCCAGCCTTCTTTGGGCACAGCACCTTGATCAACCAAGCAAAAAAACACAGGCCGTAAATCAATGTCTGCTCCACTGTCGAGCTCCATGGGTGGCAGGGGGGGGCCGCCCTGCCGTCCCACCACAGGATACAGGGGGGTCTCTGCTCCGGCACACCTCCCCCCTCCTTTCCTCCTCCGTTCCTCCACTGACCTTGGTGTTCACGCAGCTGCAACGACTCCTCCTCACAAGTCCGACTGCTCCTTACCACGTCCCTTCTTAAATATGTTCTCGCAGAGGCGCAGCTGATGGGCTCAGTTTTGGTGCAGAGGTGAAGCTGACTTGGAGCTGAGGGAGCTTCAAGAAGCTTCTAACAGGGAGATGCCCCTGTAGCCCCCACCCCTGCTACCAAAAAACCCCACCACTCACTCAACCCAGGACATATATATAGGAAAAACAGTCCTAAATGGCATATCATTATTCTTCTTGGCAATCTATTATAATCTGTCTCCAAATTTAGAGAGGTTAAAGTTGATCACAAGCACTAAACTAATTTTCAAAAACAGTTAGAATAATCGAAATAACAGACATTACTGTGTGGCCCAACACTGTAAGCATTTTTGAGACAATCCTAAAATCATAAAACATGCAAAATATGACAAGACAGTATCTTGTAGAAAATTGGAGGTAAGTACTGCATTGTGCCAGAAGTTGCACTGAAACTGGAAGCCTCCCACCACTGTGAACATAAGATTAACTGTTGGGAAAGAAGTTCAGAACATACAGAATAATTCATGAAATAGCACTACAGTGGCCTCCCAGAAGAGATGGAAGATATTCAACTCCTTGCTAGTGCAGTAAAGGACACAAAACCAGCTGCTTTGTGTTAGATTAAAACTCCAAAGTTGGGCAGCTTCCCTCTGAAAGGGGACAGTAGTAAAGGACAAGGGGAGAGAAGAACTATCACACTGTATAGTTGTCTGTCTGTATCTAAGTAAATTTGTTTCCTGAACCCATTTCCACCCCAAGATATTCTGGCAATCAATTTCACATTTCAGTATGGAAGGTATGGTCAAAACATGTCTTCATTTGCTTTCTTTTCATTCTGATGTTATAAAAAAGGGTGAATCATCATTCTCCATTCAACTTCTTCATGTCACTCCTGACTATCATGTTTTCATAGTCATCTCTTTTAAAGGTTGAGGAGTCTTGGTATATGCAGTCCTTCCTTCTTGGTTGAGTTCTTTGTTCATGCTTGTCATATTTTTCTGTCCCTTTCCTCAGCCAGCTGTATTCATTAGGAGATGATGGAAATCAAAACTTCAAGTATGGCAGTTCTCCATACTTTTCAAAAGAATGTCTAACATCCTAGTCCTTTTTTGATTAGCATCAAGCTGATGTTTTCTTAGAGCTGTCTATTATAACTCCAGAATCTCTTTCCTGAGTGGTAGTAGCTACTTTAGAGTTCATCATTATGGACTAGCTAGAATTCTTTTTTTTTTTTTTTTCCACATGCTTTACTTTGCTTTACTGATGCAGAATTTCATCAGCCATTTTATTGCAGAATTTTTTTTCAGTATAAGACATCCTCTGCAATGGCTCTCAGTCAGCTTGTTTTTACCCCTTAGACGACTTTCTTCCTACCCAATCCCTTTTCTAGATCATATATGAATACAGTAGATTGAATAGACCCCAGCACAGATGCTTATTTCCTTCCACTGTGAAAACTAATGCTTTATTCCTGTCATTTTTTCTTATGCTTTAGTCCATTATTAGTTCATAAAATTGGTTTCCCTTTTACCCATCTTAGTTAAAGTCTTTTAGGAAAGACTTAAAATATTTTTTCCCTCCAGATTAATGTTATCAGCTGGACCACATTCATCTACATCTTCCTCGGTTTCCTCAAAGAATTCCAATAGATTTGTGAGGCATAAATATGCTGCTTGACTGTCCCACAGTGTATTATTTTGCTTATATGCCAACCATTTTTATTCTTCAGTGTTGTTTCAGCCAGTACATAAGTCAGATTTCCTTCTACAGATTTTCACATTATGTCAGGCTTTTATCATGAATGTTATCTCTGGAACCCTGTGAAACCCTTAAAGTTCACAATACATTCTTCTAATAACAAGGCTGATGTGAGAAATTGCACGTTGCTGTTATAGTTCTGTATTAGACTAGAACTCTGGGCTGATTCCTGAGAAATGGTTGCTGTAATTTATATCGACTTTGTTCTGAAACCTTGAGTTTGAGATAGAACCTCTGATGCACCCCTGTAAAGAAAGATTCTCCCAAAGTGAATAGATGAAAAATGCTTTTAGCTTCTCTGTTATGGCCTTGTTTCCTCAAAGAGATCCTGATGTCGTTTGTTTCAAAGAGATGTCTAGGTTTCTATTTCCCTTGCAAAACTAAAATATTTTATTCTTCTGTGAGAGGAATCAAGGAATAGAATACTCTGTCATCCTGTTATGGTCAGTACCAAGAACATACATTCACTGACACATACATGCACTCTTGTGTTGCACCTACATTTTGGATACTGTGGAGGACAAGGGTGTATGGCATAAAAGGGGGAAGATGGGAAGATTCATTCTATTCTCACTTTACTTTACATGAACACAGGAGTAAATCTGTCAAAGCAGCTGAATGAAACCAGTATTGCAACTAATCCCAGACCCTCAAAGAACAGTGGAAGAGAAAATGTCTAATAGGTCTATCTTGAGCTAGAAGTGAAAGCAAGAAACAGAAGTGATTCTTTTGTCCTGCAAATGAAAATCTTACAGTAGAGTTCTGCACTCTGCTGAAAGGAGACGTCTTAGTGAGAAGTCTCTGTCAAACAGTCCTGACTGATTTGAGTCAGACTGAATGCAGCCATGGAAGCGTAGCTGCTTCACTGGGATTTTCATATGGAGGTATTTGGGAGGCAGTAGAATAACTGTTACTTGGGGGTTAGGGCAATTGTATAGGATGCAGGAAATCTTGATGCTTATGCTTTACTGCCCTTACAAGTTGCCAGTGAGTCAGTCCCATTGGGTGATCTTTGATGCATGTATTTCTTTCTCCACACTTATGTAAATAATCCTTGATTTGGAGAGAGTTGTTGAGGACTATAAATCATAGATGCAGGGCTGGATAATATGAAGATGCAGCATTGAGAGTGTTACTGAAGTAACTGTGGCTTTTGAGAATGAAAATCAGATATTCTGGGATGGCCTTCAGCCCTTCACCACCAAATACAATTTAATATGAATTATTTAATTTGATCAAAATCCAACTTTCTACTTCTTAAAAAGAATGAGAAATCACTCTACTTATTATACGTCAGTGATCCAGAAACACTGCAGAAGTCTGTCTCAGATGTGTTCTCCCTCCTGAACACATACTTTCATATTCTACCTTTCATGGTGTGATGATCTCAAACAAAACTGTAAATAGAGACAGTAAGCTAGAAGATTGGGCTAGTTCAGTGAATTTTCCAACATACTTTTCTGTGAATTTACATACCTGTCAAAAATCAAAGGCTTTTGCAAGCACAGTGTGATGATGCTGAAATTTCAGCCAAACCCTCTCCGCAAAACCTGCCCACTGGCCTTCTGCTGCCTTCTCGCTTCCCTGTCTTTCTCCCAGGCAGGCCACTTGCTGTATTGCCAGAGCAATTCTACAGGCAGAGTTGAGACATTTTTTATTTTTCATTCCAGTGAGGTTTTATTGTATCGGGGAGGAAGATCAGAGGAAGGAAGAGGATTTTTTGGCTTAGTTTTTGGGGCGTCTGCGGAGTTTGGTTTGGTTTTGTTTTAATGTTTAAAGTATGCAATTCTGGGATGACATTTTCAGGTCTATTTTCCAAATTCTTCTTAGATGACTAGAATGAAAAGAATTCATTATTTATTTATCCTAGTTCTACTCCTAATATGAAAAATCCAAGTTGTGATGCCCCAGGAGGTTGGATAAAGCTCTTGTATTACTCCTTTCTCTCCATGATGCAGCATCAATGCAGCTGGCAAAATATTGCACATATCTGTGCTGAGAGACTTGACCTGAGGTTTGTCATCAAGATCCTACAGACTTGATATAATCGACTGTTTGGCTTTGACATCCCTTTTCAGCAATTGTATCAATTAACCCTGGGGACTGAGGGATCCTCATATTGTCACAACACTAAATTTCTCTCCTCTGTACATGTAATGGATTGTCTAAAGCAGGTTTCTTCCTGAATCACCTACTGAAATCTCTGTTTAAGATGAAGAAGAATGGTGGGCCCCATTTGCCATAACTCAACAACCAAATAATAAAACATTTCTAACAATTCAAGAGCCCTTGATCATCCAGTTGCCAAGTGGCAAGTAAGAACATGGCTTCTTTTATCCTGTTGTGTGTTTGGGAATCTTGAGTTGCTAAGAATAACAACAAAATTGAACCCAACTTCATGGCAAATTAATCTCTGTCAGGTACACATCAAAACCAAGTAGCTTTTTCTTGTGTAATCCGAGCATTACAACACAAAAGAGCACAGAAATTAAATTACAGTTGTGATCTGTGTGATGCAGACTCTAAAAAGCAACGTATAACACCAAACCTGGAAACCAAACATATGAATTAAGGCAGCAAAGGAAGCTGTAAACATATTCTCATTAAATCTTGTTTCTATCAAAAGCCTGAGTCAACCCATCAAAGAAATCCCATTAGTACCAAAGCAAGAATCTAGATACAGACCTGGTGAACTATTACTGGATTTTTGCTTTTGCTTCAGGGATTTTTCTTCCATCTACAATTCACCATGGATTTGTTTAACAGCAGCCACTGTTTGTTTAAAACCTCAGGTGTGCTTGATATTTTCTTTTTCCAAATGCAGTTATAACCTCTGTTTTTCTAAAGAAAAATTAATCCCAACTGAGAAAAAAGCATTGGAGAAGGAGGTTTGTTTTTTTTTTTTTTCCCTTAACCTCATTCAATTTTGTTTAATTGAAAAAGTAGAAAAGGTCTGAGAGCCTATTCTTACATGTTTACTCCTTATTTAAGGCTTCACTAGGAAAAAAAAAAAAAGGGGGTGTGTGTTTAAAATAAACTCGAGGCAAAAAGCTTTGCAAAGGAGAGTTGGGAGCCTGTTCTATAACCAACCACCTCACTTCTGTGAAAAATACAAAAGTGTTTTTCACTAGACTTTTAGCCAGAGATAACTAGCTCATATTAATAAAACATTCATACTTTGGGAGAAATCCAGCCTAGAGGTCTGAGCTATAAAGGCAGCAGTCACCTGCAGCTCTGATCAACTTCAATGAGAAGTAGCTGTCTCTGTAGATCAGAATTTACTGGAACAGAAATTCAGCCTCAGGATAAAATGAGACTTTTTAAAGAAATTTCATTTACAGAGAGAAATGTGTCTGCTTAGGGTGGTTGCAAGCTGCTATGTAAAGATCTCTCCAAAGGCCCCAGCCAGTGTTTGATGGAGTAGTGGCATGGGCATCTATTGTTGTGGCTACAACTCATATCAACTGTTGGTCTCCTTAATTAAAAAAACAAAACGAAACAAAAAAAACAAAAACAAAACAAACCCACCATTGGAAGATTTCCAACAGATACAGGAGGAAAATGAAAGTCCAACAGAATATCAGGCATAAAAGAGTGACTGGTATGATAGCTCTAGTGCTAGGGAATAATTTAGGTTCTGTATTGAGTGATCTTCATGTAGAAGTTACTGGTGTAAAATAAAAAATAATTTCTTGAATAAAAGTTCTAGAATTCATCCCAACGGTCCATAAAAATTTCAAATGTGCAAATAAACACCTGTTCTTGAATCTGTCAGGAAAATAAAATTTAAGTGGAGCCTTGTAACGAAAGGAAGATAAAAGATGACATGAGTAAAAAAGAACTGTAATTGCCCAAGTTTCAGAAATCAAACAGGTATTGAAACAAAGCTCCTTTCAATGTCAACACCTAGATTGCTTTCTCAGCTGATAGCTATTTTTGAGAAAACAGTGATGGAGGCTGAACTGTGGTTAGGAACCAAGTAAAATAACTGGGCAGTGGTTTTAGGGCCTGTTAAGGGCTAAATTTTCATAAGTCCTGGACATTCGTTTCCACCGTGATACAAATCGCCACATTTTTCAGAGCAGTTCAGTGCCCAGCAGGCTGGGGTCCTCTGACACACTGGCTCCTTGTTATTGCAGTTACTTGCTAGGCTAGCTAGGACTGTGGAAAGGCTTCCTGAATCTTGAAGGTACCAGACATATTTATCCTCCTTTTCTTCTTCTCTGCTGCTGTTCTTAGGCAGAAGCTGAAATATAGCTCTCTGAAATTACCACATTGGTTCAGCAGCCTGAATCTGCTTTAGGAGTCAGTAATCATGTTAAAGCTGCAATAATTTTAATAATGGAGAAAGGAAGGATGTATTTGGAAAACCTTTGACAGCAAGAGTTTAACAGTCTGTGAGGATTACCAAGTTAGGGCTGGTTGGTTCAGGCAAACCAATTTATGGCTGATTCAGTTTAATATCCTTATATGTCTCTAACAACCATTTTACCCCTAGACCAAGATGCAACTTTTTTTTTTTAGATGGAGTTTTTGGCAGCTCTTGGTCTGTGACCTATGTTCTAAAAAACAAGTTGAACAGGCTTTGCAGAAGTAGGGTCTGACACCTTAGAGCAAAAGGCCCTGTTCACATGAACATTTCTTTGGATCATGTTTTGGGGTTAGATTTCACAGAACTATTGGAAGAAAACACATCTCGAATCAAATCTGTTTCTAAGCTCTGAGAAGAGCTGTAGACCAGCATTAGATGAGGCTTCCTTATGTTTCCCTGTTGAAGTTGTTCTGCCTTGACAGCAGTGATGACTGTATCCTGGTCTCTTCTCCAACAAAATGTTTCATATTGTTGTGGTTTGAACCCAGAGGGCAACTGAGCACCAGCCAGCCACTCACTCACCCCTTCCCCCATGACGAATGGGAAGGAGAGTATGAAGCAGAAATAGCTCAAAGAATCAAAGAACAGGCAGTGGTAGCTCACCCATTACAGTCACAGGCAAAAGACAGACTCTTTAGGGGAAGAAAAGAAAACATAACTTTAATTCAAAGGCTAACAAAGACAACACTTAACAGACAAGGTGGAGACACTGAGAAGCACAATCACATCAAAAACACCTCCTCCACCCCTCCTTTCTTCCCTGGCTCAGCTCTGCTCCCATCTCTCTACCTCCTCCCCCAGCAGCGCAGGGGATGGGGGTTACAGCCGCTCGCCGCTCCTTCCTGCTCGGGAGCTGGGGGGAACGTTGCACATTCCCCCCCCTCACTGCAGACGGTCCTCCATGAACCCTCGCTGGCGTGAGTCCTCCCCACAGGCTGCAGCCGTTCCCGAGCTGCTCCACCGTGGGTCACCCCCGCGTGTTGCAGTCCAACACCCAACACCCAACCACAACAGCGGGGGCTTCTTCTCCCCTCAGGGTCCCAGCCTCCTTTAAGCACAGACACCTGCCCTGGAGTGGTTTTCTCCTCAGGTTTCAGGTCGGCCCCTACTCCACCGCGGACCTACATGGGAGGCGGGGAGGGGTGGCCCTGCCGTCTCCCCCAGGACACAGGGGTCTCCATTCCCACACACCTCCTCCCCTTCTTCCTCCTTCCTTCCACTCATCTCAGTGTCCATCCCCCTCCCAAGTCCCCACCCTCTCCCAGGTTCCCCTTATCGCAGAGGTGCAGCTGATGGTCTTGGCCCTGGCCAGAGGCGGGTCCTACTTGGAGCCAGGGGAGCTTCGAGAAGCTTCTCACAGGGGCCAGTGCTGTAACCCCCTACCCTGTTACCAAAAAACAATGGCACCACAGAAACCCAGCACACGTATGTATAAAGCAGAACTGTACTACATGAGAAGTTAATTACCAGTGGGCCGGTGGTTAGGGTTGTTAGGACTATGGGGTTAAATATCCTCAGGCTGAGGAGAGAGGAAACTTGTAGTTCTGCATGGTGTTTGGTCCCTGGTCGGTCACTAGTGTCACAGGGTAGTTTTTGTGAGCATCTAAACTGTCACTTTCTTCACTGATCTTGCAAGCACCTAATCCAAAAAGTCAGTCATTACCGGGCCTTGCCTGTAATAACTCTCAAATAGTACTGTGGGTACACAGGTACATGGTGGTGTTCCCTGTTATCTTCTTCCAACAAACAGTAAACTCAACCAGCATGATCAAATTGAGTTCATTAGCACAATTACAGAACACCTCTATTTCTTTCATGTTAGACCTTTAAGTACTTAAGAAATTACTTTGTACTTAAAAAATATACAAGGTGCTGGAGGACACTGCTTTCTACAGTGGTCCTAAGGACACCAGTGGGCCAAGGCCTGGTGGTAACAACTGAACAAGGCACCAGGTTTTTTGCACAAATGAGTGCCTAAATTTCATTACGGATATAAGGGACGCAGTATATATGCTATTCACTATGCAGTCAATACCTTACTAGGGAATAAAGTCAACATGGACTAGTAAATGGTGCATTGAAAATGGAAGATGAGAGAGAACCAGGAGCTTTACAATAACTTCTCAGCTCAGTTACTGACCTGCTGTATGACTTCAGTCCTCTCATTTCTGCTCTCCTTTCCCTTCTTTCCTGGTCACTGGAGGATGTACAGTTCTAGCGATACCAGCCAATTTATTAAGCATTTATGCAATGCCTACACCTGGGGGACCCAGTTGTGCCTTGGGGTGTCTAGGTCCTAGGTGGAAACACAGAAAAATAATTCTTGTTTGTCTGCTTCCTGACTCAAGTTCTAGCCCAAAGATTGTTTACTCTTTTTTTTTTTTTTTTTTTAACTCTGCTCTGACATCTCATAGCCTAAATCATGATTTCTGAGCCATGTAACTTTTTGCATTAGAGAGAAAACTGTATCACCAGACTCTGTGATTGCGGAAGGTCCTGAATGTAATCATCTCCAGTAATTAGATCTAAAGACAGAACACTTGGGAATCTGCAATTCATGAAACTTTCAACATGTTACAAATAGTAATTTGCCCAGTTTTTATAACAATGACATTATCAAATGTATATGAATTAATTTAAAAGCCTCACCAGGCCTTTAATCTATAAAGAGCAAGAAGATAATCCACTGCTTACCTGGTACCCTATCAGAGGCACTTGTAAGGGATATAGGGATTTCTACAGTAATGTAGGGAAGGGTAATGACATGAAAGCAAAAGGATTTGAACACCAGAATTAGCAGAATTTTATTATAGATTGCTGTCTTTAAATAAGTTATCTCCAGCATCCAAGAAGGTGTAAACTCTATGTGTCTAGTGCAGCCTGGGCATTTATACTGGTACTGTCTCTTGTGGAGTCACTGGTGTGTAACAAGGCATGAAGTTACAGCACATCTTCACTGACAACTCGTATAAGGTTGCTCTTCTCTACCAATCCACCTCTTTTTGTGAAGCTTTAAGAATTAATTTCTTTGTCAATTTTGGTTGAACTTAGCCAGCAGGTTCAAAAAGTATGGGAGGGCAGCAGGATAACGTGTATGTGCTATGCATGATGCATCACTGGAAAAGCTTGTTTTTAAAAACTGGATAGTAACAGTGAGAGAAAATGAGAGCAAAGTACAGGAAAAGTTTGAAGATGTTTATGAGAAAGCTTATCACTGAAGGCTTCATATCTAGGGGTTTATGTTCAGTAAGTTTTGGAGAATAATCCCACAGAGGCATGCTGGTTCTCCAAGTCTGCAAACAGCTCTGTTACAGGATCAGATGTCTGGTGGTTATACTCGAACTCCCATAAACCATGGGAAGAATGCAGACTTTTGCACACATACTCTGAATCCCTTAACTTCCAAATACTTGACTTGGCAAAATTAATATCTATTTCATCACATTCTCCAACAAAAACAAAACCAAACAAAAACTAACAACAACAAAAAAGGTTGAGTCGTGATACAAAGCATTTCACATGTTTGATGATGCAAAAATTGTAGAAGAAATTTTTAAAATTATTTTTTCAATGCTCATCTTCGTGGGAGACAAAAATTTATAATTACCAACCATATAATGAATGTTTTTACTCTACACCAATAATATTAACAGCATATTTGAATAAGAACAACATCTTCTAAAACATTTTCATTTCATATATGTCTATCATTCAGAAAACAACCTGTGTTGTTTTTCAAAAAAATTAAAATAAAATACTAAACTGTATAATTCCTGTTATGGAAGTTTTAAAGAAAGTTAAAGAACAGAAGTAAATATTGGTGTATTGGTGTGAATTCCAGCGCTACATCAGTTTTGATAATAATAGCTTTTATTTTTTCCTGTCTTCCTCTAAGGAACATATGAATTTCTTTCTTCAATTCCATTTATTAAATTTAATTCAACATTTAATACAATAAAAATGAAGAAATCCTGTGAGAAATTAAGAGAGAGCAAACCTGGGGTGTTGTTTTGGGAGGGGATGGTTTTCCTCCAGTAATAGTAAAGACCAGTGAAAGGATAAGATCTATTAACTTAAACTATGAAACAGTACAGGAACAGATTTTTTCTTTTCATAAACCCTGTGATAGCTGATGTTGCCTTTATTGAGGAAATTTTTACTAAACACAAATGTATCTAGAGAAGATACAAGAATAATTATAAATAATAAAGGGAAAAGTAATACTGGTCTGTTATTTCAACTGAATTTCCGATTCTATCTGAAGAGAGCTAAACACAAGGTTAAAGAATACTTCGTTCAATTTTCCAACTCAATGACAATGTAAAAATTAAAAATGTTGGTAGTGCATCCTTTGGCTCTGCGAAAAGGAAGAAAAAGGTATAGTATTAAGACTTCTCTATACATAATGTTTTGTGTTATTGTGTACATGTCCATGCAAAAACATTTTGTTACCTCTTTTCAAGCAAAAAGGCACAAATATCAAATAACGTTGTGAGCCATGATTAATATCCAATTTCCCCAGGCTACTGAAATTGTGGTGAAAATGAGTGCATCAACATCCATTTATAATCACTCTCGTGTCCTGTAATTACAAGCACAAAATACTGCACTCTGAATAGACATTTTTTCCTCAGAATGAGCCCATATGCACAGGTCCTGAATTGAATCCTCCTCACTTTCCAAAGGTTTCACTATGCAATTTTTAAAATTACTTAACTATTGTGGTTAAGATGGCAATAACGCTTATTCTGAAGTTTATATTGGCAAAACCTCCCTTAGTAGATGCAACAGGCACGTAAGAACAGAAAAGTGATTTAAAGTGTTAGAACTTCTAGACATCTTGCATACAAAAAGGCAGCATGTATTTCTTTCTCTCTTTCATGGACATGGAAGGGAACTGTTACTGAGGTGGAAAACGTGCATTAGAGTCTCCTCAGAGCTTACAGGGCAGAGAAACTGATCTCATTACATAATGAGAGCTTTTCTGAGTTGTTGTAAATAAAACCAGTCATGTTTCCCACACTTTGGAACAAGCATTATTTCTGTTTGTTGTGGTTAAAACTCAACCAGCAACTAAGCCCCACACAGCCGCTTGCTCACTTTCCCCCAGGTTGGATGGAGGAGAGAATCAGAAGGGTAAAAGTCAGAAAACTCATGGGTTGAGATAAAGACCGTTTCACAGGGAAAGCAGAAGCCGTGCACACCAGCAAAGCAAAACAAGGGATTCATCCCCCACTCCCCATGGTCAGGCAGGGGCTCAGCCCTCCCCAGGACAGCCGGGCTCCATCCCGCGTAACGGTGACTGGGGAAGGGAAACACCATCCCTCCGAACGTCCCCCCCTTCCTCCTCCTCCTTCCCCCAGCTGTAGGTGCTGAGCATGACGCCGTACGGTGTGGGACATCCCTGGGGTCAGGGGGGGTCAGCTGTCCCGGCTGTGTCCCCTCCCAACTCCTTGTGCCCCCCCAGCCCGCTCGCTGGGGGGGTGGGGTGAGGAGCAGAAAAGGCCTCGGCGCTGTGTGAGCGCTGCTCGGCAGCAACCAGAGCATCCCTTGCTGTGTTATCAACGCTGCTTCCAGCACAAATCCAGAACACAGCCCCACACTGGCTACTGTGAAAAAAACTGACTCTAGCCCAGCCCAAAACAGCACTCTATAATATTTACATTTTCCTTAATAATGAGAAAAATCATGTACTAATGGTGTAATTCTTAGGACATCAACCAGTAGCAGCAAAAATCTCATTTCAAAGATGTTTCATAAATTTGTAACTTCTGAAGTTTGCATCTCCTACTGGTATACAGCGATATTTTTTTTGCATTACGTGTAATAAACAAAATTTAAAATAAAAAAAATCATTATTTATTTCCCAGCATGCAAATTGTGATTTACAGAAGTGAAAAGTCCTTGTACTGAAGATCCTAAACTCGAAATGACAGAGGATTTTTAAATTTTTTTTTTATGCATGCAAAGCAGAAAAAATGTTGCAACATACCATTATCTGTGAAAAACTGAATAATTTAAAAACAATTAGGACATGGTTGTAACTACAGCTTGTGTAATACTTCTTCAATAACTACTTATCAGTCAACTAAAAAGACATCAGACTAGTGAAAAAAGAAAGAATTGGAGCACTATGTGTTCAGTATCCTTTGACAAGTGGCATAAAGAAAATAGAAGAAATAAAAATGAAAAGATGAAAGCTAACCTAGTTTAAAAATAGTTATGGAAGCTTGCCTTTTTTTTAAGAGTTGTTTAAACTGCTTATTTATAATTGAGCCTTTCAAATACACATGATTTGTTATAGTAATATGTACGTTGCTTTTGTCTCTCTCTTTCTGTCTTCAGACTGACTGCTATTTGAAGGCCTTATTTTATATGGCTGGACTAATACTATTGCACAAATTGCTACCTTTTGCAGGCGGTGATGTGAACCCGCCAGAACAACTGCCACTTTAGCACCACAATAAAAAATACCTTTCATATAAGAACCCTTTCCGTTTCAGGAATAACGATGAAACGAAGCAAAATAAAAAGTCACAACCATCCTTTTTCCCGGAGGAGTCACGCTTTGGGGACGCTTTCTCCCCTCTCATAGTCTGGAGGAGTTTCAGAGCTGCTGAGCTGAGCAGGGCACTGGCAGCACACGCCTCCCGCCGCACGGTTCCCCCCAAGCACGCCCTGTCCTCTCCCAGGGCTCAGCAGACACCCTGAAGCCAATCTCGCTATTGTGGGGGATTTTCTAAATGCCCCCCCTGCTCCCCAATTGCAGTGGGGCTCCTCTTCTGTGCTCCTCCTCCCCCCATGCCCTGCCCTGCCCAGATCCGCAGGCTCTCATGGAGCTTCCTCCTCTTTTCTCTCCCCATCGTCTCACTGAAGACAGGGGACACTACGGGACACTTCTTTTATTAATTTGGGAAAGAACTGGCATGCTCCCGCATGTGTTAGGTGATCCCCTGCTGTGTGGGGTCTGCATGCCTATGCTGGGCTGAGTATGGGCATATCCTGGGCCTCACTTTATCCATATATTATGCTAAAAGTGATTGTCTTCAATGCTCTTAGATGTCCAGATAGGATCTGCAGAGCTGTGAGGTTTTGTTTTTATATCGTTATTAACCAGGCAGACAAGCCATTTTAACTTGGTAAAAGATACATCCTACGTATGGGTTCTCATTCACACCAAGGCCACTCTTAAAAAATATATTTCAAAATTTTAGTCCCCCTAATCTCATGGAGTAGATGTTAAAGTTTTTCTGACTAATAGCCAGCTACCTTCAGCATAGATGCCCACTCTCACCATTCTGAGCCTGGTCTAATGGAGATGGTCATCACAGCAGCTTAACTTAAGTCATTCCCCACCAGCAGCATTTTTATTTCAGCTACTGAGTTCCTTTTTGTTTTCTATTCAACTGCCTCCTGGTACAATTAAGCTAATTCCTAGTAAAATTAAGCTAAAATCAGCATAGACTGTTTCATACACATGACAGCTCTGATTTAGCTAATGCAAAGTTCTCATCACGCAGACAAGACCCAGCAAACTGGAAAGCATCCTGAACGGAATGTAGAATTTGATTCTCATCCAGAGATGCAGTTGTCCTTGTTACTGTTGCCTAGGGGGAGAGCAGAGTGGGGAAACTCAGACCTGTGTTTTTATGTCGTGTATATCCTGTGAATAAACAGAAGGACTTCAGTCTCCAGGGCCTTTTATGTTATACCAGGACTATAAAACTCACATTGAAAACATTGTTAAAAGCAGCCTTCAAATAACAGATTTTCGTGTTTCTCTCCTCTTCTAGTTCAGAATTCACACTGAAGAAAACACCAAATATTTATTTCGTATCTGCTGTTGGACCATTTGGACCATAATATACTGCAGTTTGATACTAGGACGCTAATGAAGCAGTCAAGTGTCAGTTCTGGAAGGGCTCTAATGTGAGGTACAATCCATCAACTTAATACACCCATGAATCTGAATAAACAGAGGCTGAAGTCCAATGAGAAGTCCTTTAGAAAGCGAAATGAGGGTATTTACCTCATACTTTGCCAAGAAGGCTAGGATGAGCTGCAGTTTGTTGCTAAGAAGGTTCTCTGAGGCTTTCTCCTTCTTGTTACACAGTGGTATCTCGAACCTTCAGCCCCAGCTGGTCTGTGTGCCACGCAACTAAGTCAGGGAGAGGCAGAGCTCCTACAAAGAGAATCCTGGATGCTGAATATCTCAGGTTTTGTACCAAAGTTTCACCTGGGAACATGTGAAAATGTCAGAACCATAAATTGGTTTCCCTCTCCTCTTTATCACAGACATAACATCGCCTTCCCCAGTCCCCTCTTTCCTTCTGCCTTGCTCCAGCCGCAGCCAGCTGCTGCTTGGCAGCAAAGCAAGGTCGGTCTTTCCAGTTGTTCTTCTAGAAGCAGCGATGCATGTGTGCTGGCAGCTCAGTCCATGGCAGGGTTTAAGCTATATAAGGCATAAAATGACTGGTTTTAGAAAAGGCAAAAGATTCAATTCTTTGTTGAGAGGTAATGAGATAACACTGTGAAGGCAAATACTTAATGATTATTAGTCAGGTAATGAGAAAGGTGTAGCTTAACTCTATAAAACTTTGTCTAGAAACCCCATAGCAATCCAGAATTCCATTTTATTAGTGCAACCCATGGAAACATTTGACTTGTTCGTATCCTTCAAAACTCTAGTCTTGTATTTTAAAGTTTCAGAAGATTAAAACATTATTTAGCAGGTGAATATCTGACAGAGATATATGCCACACTGTCAATAGAAATAATTTTGTAAACTAGATGGGACTCATAGATGCTTATAGTGAGAACTCAGCAGCCAGAAGAGTTTAGCACCTGCATCCTCCTGTGGAAGAGTTTGTGTCTGGGTTTTCACAAATAACAGGTGCTCTGCTCCTGATGGTACTTAACAGTAAAATATTAGTATCCAGCAAATTTTCATTGCTCTCCTGAGTACTGATACTGCAATGCTACCGTTTTAATGAAACAAAATCTGAAAATTTTACCTAGCCTAAAAGTTTCAGTTATAGCACCAAGCAAGTACTTTGGGAAATCCAGCCCTAGGCACCAGCAGAGCTCAGCAGGCTGCAGAAGAGCTACTGTGGCAGAAGGGTTAGTGCAGCTGGGACTGCTCTGGAACATCTGTAAAGCAAAACTCATAGAAGATTATAGTAGTATGTCATCTAATGCAGCTTAAAAATACATAAATAACCTTGCTCAGATCCAGGACAAAAGCACCTGTAGTCCTCCCTTTGCGCTTCTGTCCCAACAATCCGACCATCCGTGCTGCAGCCATCATCTTTGTAACAGAGCATTCTGTCCCTTTTTCTCTACCCGAAAGCATAAAGGCGAAAAAGGCAGTTATGTTTAACTACAAAAACGTCCACCGGCCCTTCAAAAGCCTAAGTATTGCAACTAGTAAACCACGTACCACTTCCCTGCTGGAGAAGGCCGGCGGGAGGGAGGTGAGGCAGCGGGGGCGGCCACAGACGGGCGCAGCCCGCGCTGCCCCCGTTAACCGCGGCCGAACCGCCCCCGCCCGCGGCCGGGGCTCGGCTGCAGCGCGGCGGCCGGGCCCCCGTGCTCCCGGCCGGCGGGGCCGGAGGCCGCTGCGCGCCTCGGGCAGCCGGGACAGCGCCCGGCCCCGCCGCAGCGCGACCCCACGGCCCGACCGGGCGCCTTTTCACACCGGCAAAAAGTTCCAGCCGCCGCGGCGCGGGGCTGACCCCAACCGAGCCCGCCTTGCCCCGCTCAGCTCCCCCCCCCCCCCCCCCCCCCGCCCCGGCGCCGCCGCGGGGCCCTGCGGGACGCGTGGAGTTGCCCCGCGCCCCGACACCGGCGGCGGGGAGGGGAGGGGAGGGGCGGGCGGGCAGGGGCGCTGCGCGGCCGCACCAGGCGCTGCCGCCCCACGGCGAGCGGCCAGTCCCCTCCCCACGCCGCGCCCTGCGCCCGGCCCGCCGGCGGCGGCGGGAGGGAAGGAGGGAGCGGAGGAAAGGAAGGGGCGCCGCGTCCTGCCCGGCCGCCGCCGCCCCTGGGCTCGGGGGCGCACGGCCGCCATGTGAGAGAGAGGAGGTCACGGCGGAGCCCGCCCCCGGGGCGGCGGGGCCGGATCGGGTGGCCGCCGCGCCGCAGCCTCTGCGGGTCCGCCGAGGCGGCGGCGGCGGCGGCGGGCGGGCAGCGAGGAGGCGACGCCGGCCGCCCGCCCGCGGCCCCGCCATGGGAGCCGGGCGGGGGGCGAGGCTCGCGGCCCCGAGCCGCCTGCGGGGCTGAGCCCGGCGCCAGCGCAGGTAGGGAGGCGCCGGGCCGGGCCTCGGTGGGTGCTGCCGGGCTGGGGAAGGGGCTGGCCAGCGGGAGGGGGGGTCGGCCCGCCGGAAAGTTTGGGCAGGCGGCGCGGCGCCCTGGCTCCCCCGCGGCGGGCGGAGCGCGCTGCTCCGCCGGGCCGGCGGTGAGGGCCGGGGGGGGCGTGCAGGCAGGGGGGCTTTTAAATGGCTTCGAGGAGCGGTACCTCGGAGGTGGGGCTGTGGCGGCAGGCTGGAGTGCCTTTTTTTATCGCGGCCGGAGGAGTGTACGTATTTTCGGTATGTTTTTTTTTGTTTTGTTGTTTTTTGTTTGTGTTTTTTTTTTTTTTTTTGGGGGGGGGGAGGTTGTTTTGTTTTGTTTTGTTTTCCGATTTAGTGTGCGGTGGTTTAAGGAGAGGAGGCGGGAGTGTTGCTGAACTCCTGGAGGATGTGGGCTAAACGAGCCTCTGCTGCGGAAACTCTTAATCGGCTCTGCTTTGCCGTTAAGGCACGGGGAGGAGGAGGTGGTGTGTGCTCGTTCAGGTAGTTTGGAAGAGAGGTAGTTTGGCTCGTCTCGCTTCAATGTGCTTGTTTTTTGTTGTATTTAACAGAAATGTGCTCACTGGTAGGTATTTAAAACAAACAAGACCAGCATAGTTCAGACTGAATAAGGGGTTAATGAAAATCACCGTGCGTGCAGGCAGCAAATAGGACTCTATTGGGTGATTTCTGTTACAGACTCTGCTATGTTTTGGGGAGCTCCATTTAATTCAGCGTACATCCATCCTCTCTCTTCACGTGTTGTCATTTCAAAGTAAAAATAACCCCTGAATGTGTAGGGTTTCGCATGTGCCCACCTCTGCAAACCCTAAGTCCCCACAGTTCAGCGTGGTGCTCTCACGGGGCCGAAGAAGCCCGGTCTGTGTCCAGAGCCTGGCTATTTATAAGACTTGGCAGAGCAGAGGAGGAGGAGGAGGGATGCAGCACCAGGCTGTTTGCCTTTTGCATAAACTACTGAGACAGGTTGCATATTGTTAGAGATGTTGCATCGGTGGAAGGGGGGGGGTGGGGAGGGGAAGAAGTGCTGAAGCTGAAGTGTTGCTAATCCTTCTCTTCCTAGGGACTGTGGATCTGTGAAGTGCTTCCCTCCGGTGTGAATGCAGTGTCCCCTGTGGGATGCAGTAGGTGATGCCCAGCTCTACTGCAATGGCAACTGGAGCTCTGTCTAGTTCTCTTCTCGTAACCTGCTGCCTCATGGTTGCCCTCTGTAGCTCCACCATACCTGTACAAAAACTGGCCAAGGCTCAAGACAAACAGGAGATAAAGGCGAGCCAGGAAAAGAGGGATCACACGTCTACAAGGGACAGCCAGACAGGCCCTGGGAAAATGAATGAGATCGGCAGGAGCGGGAGGGAGGAGGGTAGCAGGGACTGGAAGAGCAAAGGAAACAGGAACTACTCGAACAAGGAGTCTTGGACTAAGCAAAAGCAGGCTTGGAGCAGCCAGGGGACGAGCAGTAAATCGGGGAGCATTCAAGTGCAAGAGCAAAGGGACACCGCTTCCGAGGAACCTCAGGTGGCTGAAGATTCGTCTCTCCCAGAAGCTGTTGCGAGCGTCACGCCCGAGCCGCCGGAGGAGTACGCCTATCCCGACTACCGAGGGAAGGGCTGCGTGGACGAGAGCGGCTTCGTCTACGCCATCGGGGAGAAGTTTGCGCCGGGCCCCTCCGCCTGCCCCTGCCTCTGCACTGAGGAGGGCCCGCTGTGCATCCAGCCCGAGTGCCCCAGGCTCCACCCTCGGTGCGTCCATGTGGACACCACGCAGTGCTGCCCACAGTGCAAGGAGAGGAAGAACTACTGCGAGTTTCGAGGGAAGACCTACCAGACCCTAGAGGAGTTCATGGTAAGGGCTGAAGCCAAAGGCCGTTTTGCGGGTCCTTCTCTTCTTTAAAGTGGCGTTGTGTTCTTCAAGTGCTTTCTCAGCACTGGGTCCCCCCCTTCTCTTTTCGTTTCTGTGTTAATGCTACTTTTGCAGTGCTGTAAAATACTCCCCTTAAACATGACCTTTCTTGCTCTACAGTACTGTAATGTTTTTAAGTGAGGGGGCTGATCTTTATTACTTCCTTTGGTATTTACAGTAAAAAATACTACTTGGAAGGATGCTGCTCGGTGTTGATGTGGATTTTATGAAAATTTTCAGCAATACATTTGTTTCTTTATTTAACTGTTAACTGTGAAACTTCTACCTTGCAGGGTTCGAGCAGGGTTTTGTGGACTTACTTCTATTTCTAGTAATCAGTCTGTGGTGATACTTTTTTTCGTAACAGTCATTTCTCTTTTCCTTTTTAACCATTTAAACTGTGCTGCCAAGGTTGCATAATGTTTGCTTTCTGAGAATGACTAGGGACTTCTTTTTAACAAGAGCATGGTTCGCAGTCTGGACTACAATGATACTTAAACAAAGGATTTGAAAAGCTTTATGTTTAGGGAAATCCTTTTAGACTAGGGCCTTTTTAGCCTTATTGTGCAAAGTCATTATCATTGAAAACTTAAAACAGTGCGCTGGGAAGTTTTGGAGTTGGGACCAATTTCCTGGTTGCTTACCTTGCCTTTCTCCCTTTAGTATTTTATTGTGTCTGAGATGTGCAAGCAGGCTCTACGAATTTGCTAGATACAGGGCTGGTCCAAAACCCATTTCTGAACACACCTGAGATTTTTGAGCTGAGTATGTTGAGGGGAGAACAAAATGCAGGTCAGGCTTCTGGAAGCTCGAGCCCCTCTCAGGATGGAGGAAAAGAAAATATACTTGCGAAAGCTGTAAGTAAGTTTCCAGCTCTGCTCTCTGGGGTATTTGCATGTTCTTGCAAATGTAACTTTGATTCGTAATGTCTTTCTATGTTCTTCAGCTTACTGAAAAATAAATAAAGGATCAGAATTACTTTCTCTGGGTTAAATCACAGTGTTTCCCCATGCTCTCTTCAGGCAGTAATGTGTAGAGCACTGGCAGATTTCAAAGCATGGCAGAAAGCATCGTATCATCCTCCCTTTTTTTAATCTCACCCTCAAGGATTGAATTCAGCTTTGGGGTGACAGTTTTCTACTTTAAGAGGGAGAAGGTACTTTTAACAGCAGCTAGTTTGGTGTGACCATTTCAGAGATGGATTGTGTGATCCTTCCTTTTCCAGCAAAGTTAATTCCGAGGAGTGGCCAAACCAGTGGTGCTTTCTGCGCACATTCTCTGTAGGTCAAAGTTTTCTGTGCTTCTCCCCACTGTCCATTTTATATAGTGGCATGGTGTTAATGGCTGTAAAGCAAGCCTAAAATCCTTTATTGTGTTAAGCATGTAGTGAGAGAATAAAATCTTCAGGCTCCCTGTTATATTTGAACATGGCAGGCAACCTTGGTAAAAAGGGAGTGCTGAACAGTGACATTTACAGAAATGTTCTGAGAAGACTTTGGCTTTCAGCTTCATTTTAACCCCATTCAGCCTTCAGCCCTTGTATTGATACTCTCCTGTAATGAAACATTGGTTGCCTTACCTCTTTGTGTTAGCCAGCTTTGGAAACACAAGTGAGAAGGGATGCCTGCTCAGGATATGCAAGGAAAGTTACCGGCACAGTTAGGCAGTGGAACTGCAGCCTGTTTATTTTTGACATGTGAGGACCTTGTTTTTTAGTTGAGCTTCAACATTGCTTCCAATATTGTGATCACAAAACTGTAAATGCAGCTATCTGCCCATGCCACTGCGATCAGTGGAGATGTCTGGTGAGGTAAGGTACAGAAGTAGTCAGATTGCTGCTGCTCACTGGAAACAGTTGTAAATGCAAGTAAATGCACATAGTTTCAAAGGTCATTTTACAAGTTTAAAGTTGATGATGTTAGAGAGGTTACTAATACGCTATCTCTTGATTAAGGTCAGGGAAAGAGTCATAAATGGGTAGCGATCTGATTTTTCTCTGTCTGCACCTACTGTTTGTGGCAAAGAGTGCCAGACATCACTGAGGGAAGAAAGAGGTGACCTCCTAACTTTTAAGTGGCATCATCTACATCATTTACATATAGATGTGTAAATATGCACGCAAGTTTGGGAGTTTGCTTATATAAGATTCATATATGGCTTGGTATGGCAAAAAAATTGCCCTGACTGGAGCTAGTGCTAGCTCGGAAGCTGAGTGTGCCAGATAATGGGAGGTTTGATGCATTTCTCCTTTGATTCACAGTCCTTCCTGCAGGCTTTGCGCATGTGTGTGCGTGCACGTGCTTTTCTATTTTCAGAAAAGACATGTATGTTGGCACAAAGCATAGCTTGGGTGCGAGGGAAGGCTGAAGTCTCGTAAAGCTGTCTCTATCGGCACCACTCTACTCCCGTGTGGTTATTGTGAAGTGGGATGGCAGAAGGATCACAGCATCTGTACAAATGGAAATGAGATCAAAAGCCTCAGTTGGTGAGATGCAGTGAGGGTAAAATTCTACACTGAAGCTGGAAATGGCTGAGCACGTGCTCCAGAAGAGGTTTTTCAGTCTTACAATAAGGTTGAAAATGCAGGCAGACTTATAAAGTCATAGCCCTACAAGGACCATAAATTATCTTCAGAACTGTAATGTTTGGGAAGGACCTACATTTTTGAAAGCTGTTGCTTCGTGTGTCTTTTTTAGAGTTTCTCTGCTACCAAAACCTGTATTTATTTGAGAATAAGTTACTTGGAAATCTGGGAGGCAACAAACCCAGATGGAATTTGAAGGCACAGAGAAGTCAAAACAAGGCTGGTATGTTTATTCTTGTCAGCCTAACCCCATTCATGTTTTCCTGAGATGTAAGTGGCAAGGAAATATTTATAAACATTCCATCACAATAGCAAATAAGTTTGGGATTATGATTGATTTTTTTTTTTTTTTAAACTTAGATGTTTTCAAGGCTCAAGGAACCAAATGTAGGGGTTTTTTTAATTCAGATTTTTTGTTAGTTTGTTTTTGTTTCGTTTTTTTTTAATTAAAGTTTGGCATGTGGAAAAAGGGAAGAGAAAGTTCAGATTACTTTGGACCACAACTTCAATGAGTGCAAATGATTTGTCACTTCTTAATTATGACAATTTACACTAAGTTACTGGAGAAATCTGCTCCCCTTACTAAGCTACAGTCTTCTTCATGCCCCACAAGTGGGAAATACCTCTTTACACAATGGTGTGTTTGCTTTTCTGCAACATCTGCAACTCCATTTATACATCTGCTCATTAATTTCCCTTTAAACATTTCTAAAGGAATTGTTGTTTTTTTTTTTTTTTTCCATCTGTACTCCTATTTTCTACAGGTTTTATGGCTGCCTGGTGAATACGTAAGACTTCTGTGCCTCTCGCCTTCCCAGTTTTTGCATAGGCAGAACTACTGCTGCTATAGAGTTAATAGCTTCATCTGTAGACCACAGAGACATGATATCATTAGTCTTCGGAGAGAGGTTGATGAGTGGTATTATTTCCAGTCCAGCCTGGTTATGTCAGTTGAACTACACATGAGTGCTGCTGGGCTGGTTGTCTCCCAGGTGAGCAAGTGGGATTCTCGTTGCACTGGCTGCCACTAGGAACTGCGCTGCAGGGAATGCACTTACCATATAAGAGTAGAAGGGAGGAAATGAAGGACCAAATGATGTGTCTTCTCATTGTGATTTATTCAGCTGTTGCTACATATACACCTTGTCTTATTGTCTCTCTCTAGTGATGATTATTATGTCTCCAAGTATTAAGGTGCTATTAAGATGCAGAAAGAAGTGGTTTTTTTTCTACAGTTCCTGCTACACCCTGATGATATATAAAAAGTAATGCAGTACTGTTTCATCCAAAGAGGAACAGATAAAGGTTGACACTAATACCATTTTAGCAGCTACTGTGGTTCACTTACATGCCTGAAAAGAGCTTTGTAGAAATAAGCACATGGAGATCTTCCTTAATTCTGCTACCATTACTCATATTGGTGGATTGTACAGATGACAGTACTTATTAAAGGTGTACTATATGTATTCCCCTGGAAATCCATGATGTATTACATAAGAAGGGTATTCATAGCTGCAGTATCCCGTTAACAATGTACTCTGTTCACGAAAGATGTAGTCTTCAACTGTATGTGCTGTATAGGACAGAAATGCATTATTCTGAATCATCATTAGATAAAGATTAGATCAATTTTGTTTCTCATTCAGTAGTATTTTCAGTGCTGCATTAAATGTTTTCTAGTTCTAGGAATTTCAGGCTTCTGTCAAATTTGGAATTCTAGTAAACAACCTATTTAATTAGAATATGTTTAAATTTTACAGATGAGAGATTTTAGGAATAACATCTGTGTGCTGTCTTGTTTCCTGATTATCATCAGATACTCTAGTTTTCATATCACTTAAAATATTGAATGGCATAGCTACTAAGCTGTGTCCTGGGAGAGGGAATATCCGTTGTGATAGTTACTGGTCTTGTTGAACTGTGATGATTGGAAAATTTTCATCTTTTTCAAGCCATGGCAAAAAATGTTACAACCAATTGAAAGCTATAGGTTTGTCTTCTGAATCTGATCCTTGGAATTGAGTTCTGGTAGCTCTGATCCAGTAGGATTCCTTAAAAATAATAATAAAAAAAATAATCAGTCCTCCTTAAAAAGCATGTTTTCATAATTAAGTAAGTATTGTTTCTGGATATAACTCCGGAGAGAAGGATTCTTATTGTTGACTTGCAGATAGTTAGGAGCTCAGGTTTGCTGACACTCAAAATTTACATGCAGTTCAAGCCATCACCTGGAATACCTGAGCCTCTTGACTTCTGAACACTGGATCAGAAACCTCCTCATCTGCTGACACTCCAGCTCTGCAAATGAATGTGGCAGTTTATAAACCATTACAGGACAAAATTTCTGTTCCAAACCCTGCAATAAAAATCTGCAGTATTGGGCTGTCAGCCTCCTTGCAGCATTTTATAAATGTATGGTGTGGTGTTACCCTTGGTAGAGTGTAAAGCAAAGAGAAGACTGAAAGTGAGTAGCTAGCAAAGGAAGCCTGCAATAAGTAATAAAAACAGAAAGCAACACAGTAAGAGACCCTACTTAGCCTTTCTAAGTAGAGGGGACAGCATGAAAGATGCGTGAGTGCATAAGCAAATAGCAGCCCTGGCAGGTGGGAAGAGAAGTGGCAGAGCATGGATGAGCATTTAGTTGGAGATGATGCTATACAGGCATCATCATGTTTGAACTTTGGAAGTGAGAAGGATGTGAAAGAGACAAGTAAGCAGAGAATGGATTTGATGAATAAATGTAATGGGCTGCCTGAGAAATAGGGAGAAGAAACAGATGATCTGCAAGTTAGACATCTGGATGATTCTTCACAGAGAATAGTTGTGGTTTTTGGTTTTTGGATTTTTTTTTTCTTTTGTTAGGTTTGTGGTTATTCTGCTTTCATTGGAAAAATGCAACGGGTGGCTGTTTGTGTCAACTGGAAGCTGGAATGAAAAAGGGTCCATAAAAAAACTGCCTCATCTTAAGTAAACCAAAAATCTGTACAGATTATAGATTTTAGAGGATCACTAATAATAACATGCAGCTGCATTTTCATCCTGCGCTCTAAACGTGGATGCCAGTGTGGTTTATTTTTTTGGAGTACAGCAATGAGATTTACAGTCTACCATTTACTGCTCTTTAGCACCCTTACTTCCCTCTGCCTCCAGCTCCTTGTGTGGTATGAGGACGTCAGTGATGCTATGCGCAGCGCCTGGTCAGGGACACTGAAGAGGGCAGCTGGAACTGTACATGTGGCAAATGCAGACATTTGAAAGTCCATTTTTTCCTAAATAGGACGTTGATGCTGTTTTGCTTGGAATTAGTTTTATTGAAGTAGGTCATTGAAGTAATAATCTCATGGGTACTCCTATTCTGTAGAGTTCTTCAAAACCAGTAGCATTTCAGTTGGTAAAAAGGGTGACCTGTATTTTGCTTCACCCCTTTCTTTGAATTGCAGTTTCTTTTCAGAAAGTTGTAAGTATTACAAGAATGGTCCAAATACAGTTAACCCATGGGAAATACCTGAACTGAAAGGAGGTTTTTTTCGTTATTTCTCTTTGAGAAATTATAATTTTCAATAAAATGCAACTTCTACCAAAAGCTTTTGAACCTGGAAGACTTGCAATAAGAATTTCCATTAAAAGAAAGTTCATATTTCAATTAGCAACATTTCTTTTCTTTAAATACAGTATCTTTTGCTAAATTACTTTTTGAACCCCTAATAGAATTAAAGCAGATTTCATCTAAATTATAAACTTAATTTGCTGGAAGTTCATGAGAAATATGCTAGGGAAATTCTTGCTTTATTTGTGTTAAAAGTCTAAAGTGCTCTTGTTCACAAGATCCCTTTGACTTTTTGGGTGCACAGGTTCAGAGAGGAACCTGTGTTATTTTTCTGCTGTGGTTCTGTAATTTTGCAGGAGCCCAGCCTCACTCTCTGCATTATTCGGACCACAAAAAAGCATTTTTTTTAAAGTGGAGAGGAAAATGGGATGAAGGAAAGAGAAATGCAGATGGGAAGGTAGGCAATGCACACTTCAGGAGGGCATTAAGTTAAAAAGAGACTGGATTTGTGTTTCAGGTTTCTCCGTGTGAGAAGTGTCGCTGTGAAGCCAATGGTGAGGTGCTTTGCACGGTCTCAGCTTGTCCCCAGACTGAGTGTGTGGATCCGGTGTATGAGCCCGATCAGTGCTGTCCTATCTGCAAAAATGGTAAGTGACAGCTTCAGAACCAGAAGGGGGCTTCTGTCCGAGAGATCTGTGTTGCTCTGTTCTGGTTTTGAAAAATAATTCCGATATTTTCCTTCTTTCCCAAATGGAGACACAGAAGGATTCTGTGTGGATGGTGCCTTCCTGGTGTGAGGAGTCAGATCTTCCCTGGACTGGGATGGGCTCAGTTATGACCGACAGGGATTTTTGTTACCCAGGAGACAATTAGGATGTTAATACCAGATATTCATGTGACTTCTGGATATAAATTTTGCATGAATTCATTGTGGATATGTTTTATATAGTCACACAAAACAGAACTCGGGCTCTTCATGTTATCCACCTTTCAGTGTGAGCAGGAAAAGTTACTTTTGTTCTCCTTTCTTATTTGTTCCCCTTTCAGAGATTCTTCTCCTTTTTTTTTTTTTTTTCCCCCTCCCCCCCCCAAGGCAAATCAAATGTACCTTACTGAGCTCATTTAATTTTCATAACTAAATGAATTAAACTCCCAAGTTTAATTGAATATTTTTCGTTACTAAATTAGACAGAAATTCTCTTCAACTCCCAGCAAGGGCTTGCGTTAGATCAAAGTCTTGGTCTATTTAGAGGAAAAAATTACATGACACTCTAGCTCATCACTTATAAAGAAGAAATGATAATTTATTAATAGAAATGAAAGCTGCCAAATCTCAAATGAAATTATATTTAAAATGAAAAAAGACATTTAAAAATATTCAGATAATCTGCAGCCGTATATTATTTCTCTAGAATAGGTAGGTTTCATTACATTAGCTAAAACAAACTGATTAAAATTGTGGAAAAGCTAGGGGAGGAGAGAGTATATAGCATATGCTTTCCACAGATTCAACAGTAGATGATAAGGGATAGTTAATTGCATTGAAGGAGTTTCATTTGTATTGGTACAAAAGTAATTGCTTCACATCCCTTAATTGGTTGTTACAACCCTGAAGGAATTTGTTCTTGACTGTGCAGCTTAAGGGCACTCTGCTTTTGGAGATGAGGACATTTTTTGAGGCATTTAGGGACAGTGAGAAAGGATGAATTTGGGAGCTAGTGGTGTGATGCTAGCCAGTCCAGAGGATCCTTTAGCACTTGTTTGATGGCAACAGCCTTCCTGAGGTGCTCACGGGCTTTTTGTGTACACAACGCTTTGCCACAGCTCCCCAGGTCGGAGTGACTCTTGGCAAGGAAAAGTCTGTTTTCAGTATCAGGGATGGAGTTACAAGCATAACACGTTAAGTCTATGTAGTCTTTCCCTCTGAATTTCTCCATCAATGTTAACGCTGTTTGGAGCTGGATTGACTTTCCATAAGTTCACGTTCTCCCACAAGCAGCAATGTAATGCACTGCGGTGGCCATCTCCCAGGGGTGGCTTGCCTTTGGATTAAGGTGGTGCGGCTGTGTGGGGCTTGGCTTGGCTGTTCTCATAGACCCCCTGGCACACTTCCTAGAAATGGGGCCTTTTTGAACAATGGTACCTAAAACATGCCTTAGTTGTGAGGAGGCTTCCTTCTCTCAGCAGTAAAGCTGAATTACCGGAGTTCTGCCTGCAAGAAAAGGGTGGTCTTGGCCTTGGCACCTGAATCCCCGACACTACTTGCATATTCCTTGGGTATAACCACAAGCTGGCATCCCTGACCCAGTGTCAGACCAAGGTGACCAGAGCTGCCTGCTTCCAGTGAGCTGTACGGTCACTTCTCTACATGTCAGAGAACCAAGAGTGGCTTTCCTTGTTAGCTTTTAGACAAAGAAAAAAGCCATTAACAATAACAACACAACCAAGGTAGTTCAGAAAAAGCTTAACTTTTCTGGTTCAGCAGCTTTGGTATAGTATTGTGAAGAAATTTGAGGAACCCTCTCTATCTGGGGAGTGCATTTTAAGAAAACATAAAAGCCTGTTTGTTTCCAGAGCTTATTTTAAAGCACGGGACATTTGCAGTTTGCAAGGAACTTCAGTGAGTTGCTGAATGTTTTTAATTAAATTCAAGCAAAAATCTACTCAGCAGGAAAACCTAGCCTGCCTCATCCCCTCATTTTCAAGCTGACTGGAACAAATGCACGGTGAATGTGAGCGGGGAAGCAATCATCGCATTGTGCTGCAGGCTTGGCTGTTGCAGCGATGACATTGACGACATTGTGTTAGTGACCCAAAAGAGCTTGGGTGATGTACAGGGAACTTGGCCGTATAACCTGAGTGGTGGGAAAGGTGGAGCTGTGGAAAGCATACAGGTGAGGTGACTGCTATTGTGATCTGCATCCCACCCTTGGTAGAGCAAGAAGGGGAAGGAGGTGAAGCTTGGGTTCTCTACATTTACTAACATTTGTGTGTGAAAAATGCACACAGTCCAACTCTGATTTCCCTCCCTTTCCTGGCACTTGGTAACATATAACACTTCCACAACTTGCCTGGCCTGTGGATTGCTGGCAGTGAGAACTAAGCAACTACATCTATCACAGGTAAGACCACATACAAGTGACTGGTCAAGAATTATGGAGGAGATCTAGTGAAAGCCTGTCAATATTAGAAATTAATTAATTCAGTCTCTTGGCAGGTGTGAGACACTGTGCATTATCCCTTGTGGGAAGGAGGAAGTATAGTTGACTTCCCCAACCTGATTCCACAAAAGTGCTGGCAGCTCTTCAGATGAGGGATGGATAGGGACAGATAACTGCACATCAGGTTTATGCAGCTGCGCGCACATATAGGTAACAGATTTACTTTGAATCTAAGAAGTAGTGAATGGAAAATTGCAGAGCAAAGAATAGTCTTATGTGTAGGATTTAATCTTCTATATCATGACTTTCAGGAAGGAGCCAAGATGGCTCCATAGGTGAAGATGTTATTTTCTTCTTTGTGGACAGAGACAGAGAGTACTTAAAAGAAGTATTTACTCTGAAAAGTGGTCTATAGAAGGGATAAGAGGTGGTACCTCACTGAGAAAATCTTGGGATGAGGGGGACAGCTAAGGGAGCTGGTTTGTGTTTATCTTATATACCTGCCCTGCAAGGAAGTGGGGTGGGGACAGAGGGGAATAGAGGAGCTTTCTTCTTCTGTGGGTTGACGTGTTGAGCTTCATGCTTTCGGTAACCAACAGCAGCAGCAACAAGAAAAACATTCAGAAAGTTAAATCTGACTTCAGAGAGCTGTGTTAAGTAACAGGTGTCCAATTCAGATCTCCATCCTGCTTTACAGTACTCGCAGCATAGTTACTTCTGTGGAAGCCATACCTGTTCACAGTGGTATCTGTAAGCTCAGAATCAGATACAGACATTGCTACAGTTTGTATGGAGTGAAGGGTAAAGATAATGGGCATACAGTTCCCTTTCCATTAGGAGAAGGTTGAGCACTTGTCACTGATTTTTTTGGGGCAGTGGGAGCGGGTAAGGGGGGTAATACTGAAAGTGAATTATCTTGCTAGATTAAATTACCTTGGTTGCCTGTTCCACTTATGTTTCCAGTATTAGAGCCCTAATAGGCGTACACAGCTAAACGCCGCTTTGCCTGAAGCGTGCAGCCACAGAGCAGTCAATGGAGTTAAGGATGGGCCTTCTCCTGCCGATGTCTTTGCAGGAGGATGAGATTAAACCTGCAGACCACATGGAGCCTGGAGGGGGAGATGTGGTTTCTAGACCAAAAACCATTTTGTTCAAAGATTCCCGAGAGATTTTCTTTTCATTATATGGCTGAAAGATTGCCCAGATAAGATGAAGCTGATCCTGGTGCTTTCTTAGCATTTATTTATCTGTTCATCAGTGTTATTTCTCTGTCTGCAGCAGGGAGAGCTGGGCTGCTCCTGTCAGCGAAGGCTCATGGCTGCATAGTTGAAAATACAGGTGGTGATGCCCAGGGGGTCAAGTGTGTTCTCAGGGCTGTAACGTCCACAGGAGATATCCTGTCTGTTCTCACTGGCCATGCAAGAGGGAGACTTTACTCTGGATGCAGTCATCTTGGGTGCCTTAGGTGGGATGAGTCAGAACCTCATTTCATGTTTGGGTTCATAGTTATGCTTGAAACACGTGCGTAATATGGTTGAAACGGTTGTTGCTCATAAGGCGCAGGTCAAACATGATGCAGCCAGAGAGGGTGAGCAGTCATGGTTTTGTATACCCGTATTGTGAGGTTGACTCACTGGAACTTGCTTTAGCACCTTTATGTACACTTACAATGTTTAGGCATGATGTGACTTGAGGGTGCCTCTGAATGGCAAGTGGACCTCCAACTGTGCGAAGGAGCTTTCAAGGGGGGCAAAAACCTGATAAAGACTGACAGAGCTGCTGTCCCCTTTTGCAACTTTTCATATAATGGGACTTAGTCTCACTGCGGGACTCAGATCTATTAAAAAATGGTGCTTGTCAAGGCAGTATTGTAGCCCATGTGAGCTGTCATCCCTCCGAAATCCAGGTGGAGAGAGGGTGTACTGGGCTGAGGGACCTGTCTGGCCATAACAAGGCTGTGGATGTTTATTCTGAGGATAAAAGGAAGCTGCACCTTAGTGGCTCTCAAGTGAGCTGGCTATTTGCTTTTGCCTGCAGACCCAGCTTTGCTCAAGCACCACAGAGAATCTGACCTGTAAAATTTAATGTCCTTCTGCAGTGTTTTTAAATAAAATATGATATGCCCTCGACTGTATATGCCTCAATCTCAGCAACGAAGGAAGTATCATAATGCTGTCCAAGTAGAGGTCAAGGTAGGACTACTGGAAACATCAGGAATTCAGTTGCTCTGAAATTTAAATAAACAGTGCCTTAGATTGTCACTTCCTCCTATTTTCATTTTACATAGCTTTTTCAGTCATGCTTTAGCAGCTAATTTATACATAGCAAAGAAGACCCGTAAGTTTTAAAGGCTGAGAGTGATTCTTCAGTCTACATTAAGGAAGGGATCATATCAGGTGGTCATGGTGCTCTCTTCTAGGTGTAAAATATACAAATCATAAATTGTAAAGTGATTGTAAAGTCTAGTTTATAAGATTAAAACAATGTTTCATTTATAAATAAAGGAATTTACATTAAAAAATAATAACCTAATGAACAAAAAATAATTTAAAACTAGTCCCAGTTCTACTTATATTATGTGTGCCAATGCGATTTGTTCGCTTCTGATGTGCTTAGTTCAGGCATTTGTGTGCAGGGTAGTGTTTGTTCCATGTTTCTGTGTGCATGAGTCACTTAGAAAAAACTTCTGCAAAAACTTCCCACTTTAATAGCGTGTATTTTACAAAATGATTTATAATATGGGACTGCTAACCAGGAAATATTAATGTTTCAGGGGGAGAAAGACCATTAAAGTCACATAAACAGCTTGTTGTGATTAAAATTGCCCAGTGCATATACAGGTAGGTTGAAAAACTATAGGAAATATTTTGGCAGCTATTTATTGAATACAAAGAAATACCAGGCTTGCTTCCTTTTGGTTGCATTGGGTGTTTAAAATGTCTTCTAAATCTAGTAGGTGAAGTTGATAAAGTAGTTGCAGTAGTTCTTGGTTTTGGTTTCTGCTGTAGAGGAAGTTCAGTCTTTGTCATCTGAATTCAAGTAATTCCTTTAACCCTGTTTCATCTCTCAGTTCACATCTCTCATTTTCCCTCTCTAGTCTGGGAAAGTTGGTGGCTACACAAGCTACGCCTGCTTCCTGTGCAGAAACTACAGAATTTTCTTCTTGTGCCATTTTTTCCACTTAGATCAGAACCTGTTTAAATGTTCATGGATTACCACTGCAGACTGGCCTGAGCAAAAACTTGTGCCAAAACCACACAGACTTTGTTGTTTCCCACTCACATATGCGTGCATGCATGCACACGCACATGGGATCTAGTGTTGACTTGGTATTTTCATGCTGAGCTGGCTAAGTAGTAGTAGATGTTGTTATTTCATCTAAAGGTATTTATTTAGTATACAAGTTATGTTGACTTCTGCGGTCATGATTTTTTTTCCTAATAGTAGAAAGCTGTCAGAGGATGAGAAGGATTTGTCTGAAGGGATGACAAAAGTATCCAGTTATAATGAGCCTAGACTGGTTACCAGGACAAGGCTATTTATATGGTATATATCTATTCATTGCATATACATATTGTGTGTATATATTTTTTTTTTTTTTTTTTTTTTTACCAAGAAGCCAGAATGCTTCCAACTGGAAGTTCTGCTCTCAAAAGGCTGCAGTAAGGGTCCCTGAGTGTATAGCATCCTGCCATTTCAGACACGTGAGGACAATGAGAAGTTATACCAGTGTTCAGTATTTAAACTAGTACTTTATACTTAAGTAGGAGGATGTAGAAGGCCCTATTAAAATATAAAAGCAATGTACCCTATAAGCTTTCCAGAACTCATTTTGCAATATTTTCTCATTACAGGCTGCTACAGCGAGCCTGAGATGCTCTTCTTTGGCAGTCAGTTTTTTTCCTTTTACCTGATACTGCAGGCTTAACTCATATATCACAGCTAAACTCTGCTATATCAGTCACTTTCATGGCAACTGCTTTCAGGGGATGTCACTTTTCTGGGGGTTGAAGCAAAAGTCAATGATGATGTCCCCCAAACAGTTGTTTAGCAGTGACAGTCCTAGGTGAGTGTGGGAAACAAACTGCCAGCTCCTCATGGTGGAGTCAGAAATTCAGTGTGTCGTGGCTCCTGGGTTCTTCCAAGATGTCCTGCTTTAGCCTCTGGAGCAGAAAGATAAAAATGCTCTCTGTGGTGATAGGAAAAAAGAAACACTGAAATCATTGGATGAAGGAGAAGAATAACTTTTCTGGCAACTTTTCATGTATTTTACCAAAAAAAAAAAAAAAAAAAAAGCCAGAGAGAGAGGTCTGATGTACCTTATGCTGCTCGCCACAGCAGTTTCATGTATCTGCCATGGTGTGTAGTTCTGGATATGCTGGTTCTGGTTCAGACAGGAAAGTGCCTTCGTGCTAATATCCACCAGGGTATGGGAGTAAACATTGTGCTATTGCTTGATGTGTTTTCCCCGATAGCTTCTCTTTTACATAGAGATGCATTTGTGGATTTGCTTGTTTTCTAGTGAAATGTCTAATCCATGCTCCTCAAATTGAAGCTTTGGGGGTTTTGGTTGTTCTTTTTTTTAAGTTTTTCATATAAGAATTTTCTGAGTTTGTATTGCAGTTTTATTTACATCATATATGGAGATAGGTAAGATGTTAAAAAAGAAAAATAAAATCCTGGAGCTCACATTGTGCCCCCTTCCTCCTTCACGTGCTGCCCTCAGCATTTGTTCTTTGCTGTTTGAAAGAAGTTCAGAAAATTAACATTAAGGGAGTTGAAGTTTTTCCTATGTTGTGTTGTTCTTTATGCTGTTCATTAGAGAAAGTATTCCCAGTGTTAATTTTTCTTCCCCATTCTGCTATTGGATGTCTATTTTAATTTTGTATGTGTCACTAATTGTAATTGTGTCAAAGATAGGAGGGGCACGTACGATTCCAAGGTCTGAAATACTTGTGCACTTCTTGCTGTATGCTACATCCTTGGAATAATATTCCCTATCAGTAGAACACTGTACTCTGATTAAATTATGAGCTCTTAGATTCTGAAACCCTGTCTTGCCCCAGATTGAGTTAGTGTAGGTTAATATTAGCTGAGCCTGATGTTAGCTGAGCCACTGTCACTGTGTGAGCTCTCAGTTGTACTTTGCAGATAATGCTGTTTGTAAATAGAAACTATTTACTAACTAGGTTCTAGAGCAATACAGTAATAGGACTACATGGCTGGTTAGTATTTTGCAGTGTGATTAAAAGGAGCAATGAAGAAAAACATATACCTTGTGTGTTTTGCTTTATATTCTTATGGATTTTTTCACTGCTATTTCATTATGTTAAATGAAGCATCCAGGAGTTTGCTTGGATTTGAGGGAAGGTGGATATTTACATTAAAGTGTTGTGGTATGTTAGTATATTGTCAGTGCATCCCTCTGATGATAAATTATATATTCAAAATCTCCTTTTACTTCTAAGTGCAGTGTAATTTTATCTGCTTATTTTTCACAGGAAGTTAATGTTTAGGCATTAAGGAAGAAGTGAATTGATCCAGGTGACTTAGTGATTGATGGAAGCAGGGAATTGGCTGATACCTCTAAACATCATTTCTTAACACTTTGCTTCTGTGGTTTGTGCTTTGCAGCCAGGGTGGCCTTTCTGTGCAGTGCAGGATTGCTAATGTGAGGTCTGCCTTAGCTCGTTGTAACTCCTCATTCTTTGTGATATATGAGCATTGTTATATGGTCTTCTAAGTCTTATGTGAGCATGACAGCAATCTCAGAAGTTTTCTTCCAGCGCTGTTTGAACTGCATCTGTAAATGAAGCACAGATCTGATGAAGAATGAGAAAATGAGCATGACAGCAATCTCAGAAGTTCTCTTCCAGTCCTGTTTGAATTGAATTTGTAAATGAAGTACAGATCTGATGAAGAACAAGAAAACAGGTTTCCCTTCCTGACATCAGTTTGACCAGGGGCTGACTTGTATGCCTCTGCCTGTGTTTGGAAAAGGATTCTGAAGGAAGAGGAGTGATGGGTTCTTAGGGGAGAGGCTAAAAGCCTCTGGTATTTTTCATTATTTGTAAAATTGCAGTGCTTGTTTTTCTTCTTGCTCTAAACAGCGTCTTACTGTTTCAAACTACTGCACTGGGGATCTCCCCTACACTGTGTGCTGTGAGAGTCCTGAATTAAGTCCCTGACAATTACCTTTGCCCAGCAGGTCAAACATCTTTATCAGCTGGAGACTCGAGTACTTTCCTAATTTAAAACCTTGATCTTTTAAGTTGGAAGCAGCTTTTACTTTGTGAACCTTTGGATTGCTTCCATGGGGGTAATTTTCCATGCAGTTTTGCTTCCTTGAGCTTGTTCAGCTGTACAGCAGTGATTAAAAAATAAAAAAAAAAAAAAAATGAAAATAACAGTTTTTACGTAATTCCTTACCTTCACCAGCACAGTTACCATAATGATTAGCATCCCAAAGCTTATTGGCAACCAAAAACTTTAATTGCTATTTTCATTTAGGAAAACTTTCTTAATGTTTTTGTTTTTTTTGCTTCCTACACTGATGCTAGTTAAATATTCGTTAGAGGAGAGACTTACTACTGGAAAACATCACTTTCTTCTAAATGCCCCATTCTTTTGCTGAGTCTTCAGCTCTGTTTGCTTCTTTCTGTGCCGGTAGCCCTTGAATGGGGCGCTTCTTAAAAAGTGGCACACATAAATCCAACTTATTTTACAGTCTTGTAGATGATGAGTGTTTTTCTCCTGCATCATTTCTTCTCAAGTTGCAACACATTGCTGTTGCACACTGGTTACTGATCACCTTTCTTCGAAGTACTTGGAAGCAGCAAGTCACATACTGTTTATCACCCATGAAAGAGATAAGTGTATCTTCACTGCATGCTCACCCAACGTGTGATTTAATTTTTTTTCTTTTCCGATGGAATTGATCAGATGGAGCAGTAGCAAGAAGAACAGAACAAACAATGCATTGTAACATGACTCAAAATACTATTTGATGTGAATAGCATTCAATAAAGAAGATCTATATCCAAGCAATTCCTTTTGGGCCTCTTGTGTTCAAAATACTTGCTCGCAACAAGAGTGTGGTGTTAATTGCTTTTCCCAGAAACAGTAAAGGTATTTTACTCCAAATATACCCCAAATATAATTCCTTTTTCTTTTTGATACTGTGATCTCAAACCCTCTCGAACATTCTGAGTTCAAAAGGGAAATCACTGGTTAAGCTGGGCAATTTTGAGGGAGATAATGCAGTTAGTGAGTCCTATTAAAGATAGAAGAGAATGAAGTATTGACTGTAATGATATCTTAGGAAGCCAAGTAACAAGACAGCAGAATGGTAAATGAAATTCAGCAAAACCGTATGTCAGGTAATGAAAGAAATTGCTTGGATATTTTGATGACCTCTTGTTAAGATTTTTGCCAAGTGGTTTTAGTTAAATATCAATGTGAAATGCTGTATGTAAACATCTGTCAGACATCGTTAAGAAAGGTTTGCATTTATTAGAAGTATGCTACTATATAAAGAATGGTTCCTCCCACCTGATTTGTGTAATCTTCCATGTTTACTGAGCGCTCAGCAAGAAGAGGTTGCAGAAGTACAAAGAGCAGCAAGAAAGCTGTGAGAATAGACCAGGTCTCTACTAGTGATAGACATGAGTTAGAAATCATGTGATAAAGTGTGGTGCTGAGGGAGAGGGATAGTACCAATGAAAATCTTCCCTGTGTTCACAATACAAAGTTAAGAGAGAAACAAGAGAATCGAGCAACACTGTACATAACAAGGTCTTTAATGCACCCTATAATTAACCGATGAACACACTGCAGAAGATAATGCTGATACACAGTTTTGTAAGATTAAAATAAAGGTAATTTCTTTGATAGAAGGAATAAAATACCTTAACCTAGCTGTGGTGAAACTGTTTGGGGTAACAAGCTGTAGAGCCTAGTAGAAACCTGCTTATAGGAGTTCATTTTCACCTGAGCAGAAATGTAACGTTTCCATTTCCTGCTGTCCACATATTAGAATTTCCTTGTTGAGCTGCTTCTTTTTAAAGCACTTTGCAGAAGAGTGGTTAGGCTAGCTTGACTTTAGCCCAGCCAAACCCATCCAGGATGTACATGTACCTTCTTGTTAAGGCAAGATAGACCTAATTAAGAGATCATTAGAACAGCAGCAGTCCTTTTCCACACAACCACTGCACAGTCATTGTGGTGTGTGCTGGGACACAATAGCACGTTACTGAGCACATGCAGATGATAGAGGCAAGACCTGATGAGAATGTCTTTTGGCATGGTCTGCTTTCAGCTATTCTATCAAGCTTTATTTAAATAACCTGAAGGTAGGTCACTCATAAATTGCTTGTGTAGTAGCTTTCCATACTGTCTAAGACTTATGAGATTGGTCAGAGGACTCTCTCTAGTTATAATTCATGTGTGTTTAATGCAAACTACTGAAGGGCTAATTGAGAAAAAGAAAAGGCTCAGAAGCAAGTACGTAATAGCAGTTTATGGAGTTATTTGTTACGTCAATGCGATAGAGAATGTGCCACCCCACAATGGAAAGCTAAATATTTTCCTGCCATGGCAGCTTGCTAACCTAATATATTGCTAATGAATGGATTAGACGGCAGTTTGGCAGCCGCTAACATGAGCAAATGATTATTTTTAAGACCAGTTCATGTTGATGCTGAGGTCCAAGCCAGGTAATGATTATGACAATTTAGAGGCAATTCTGCATCCATTATTTAGTGTATCTCTCTCTCTTTTTTTTTCCATAGATATATAAATCTAATTATACATGCACATCCCTAAGCACTCATATATACAGCTGGAATATGTGAGGAAGTCTCATTACCTAGTTTGTAGCCTAAACATGAAATCTGTAGGTTGGGTTTTGATTTCAGTGTGTTTAAATAAGGTATGTTTTCCTTCTCCCATGACTGTCGTGTTTTGCTGTGATTGGCTAAGCTGCTAAAACATGGAAGATTCGTCAGGTCCAAGCTTTGGGGGAAGCAAGGTCCAGGTGTGTTGCCAAAGACTGCCTGACTTGGTGACAAGCAGGCATTCATCAACTGCACCTTGTATATGCCTATGGTACTGAAAAATAACTGCTTTGATTTTTCTTGCTGGCAGCTCATTCAGCAGGGAAGTTTTATCTGTTGTGCAGTTTTCATTGTGAGCAGGTGATGTATTTGTCAGGATGAGAGGACTTCTTAATTTCACATCGGTCCCATGTTTAATCTTCAGTTTTCTTAGTTAAGTTTGTTCTGACAGCTGATTCTTTCCAGTCAAATGACTGGCGAGTCAAGTCAATTATCTTGAAATACATGGGTTTGTATTTGCGCCTACGTACGATGGTTGATTTAGCTTTGGCTCTGAGGTCTGTTGTTGTGCACAGTCCCTAGTGCTCTCCCCCTGGCTATGCTGCTGGCTGTGCAGTCACCAGGCTATGTCTGCACCAGAAGATGTTTCCATAAAAATCCCTGTGGTATCAGCTAAGTGCAGGACCAGCCTGAAAACCTTTACAGTACTTGAAGCAAGTTTTGGGGAGAGCAGGTTTTCTGGACTCTGGTTTTGAGGACTGCTACCAGAGACAAATATTTGGGATGGATAGTTGGCGGAAAGTGAAAATCTCCCCTAACACAAGTCACGTTAGTGTAAATGAAATACACAGATTACAACATCTGGATAGTGCAAAAGGGAACTTTATAGATTCAGATGGCATAAAACCCACTCATGTTTACCCCAAGCTGGGATCAACTCATAGTTCTTGTAGTTCTTACCCTTTGAGGTCCAGCTGGCAGATTTCTAGCCTACTGACTAATTATGTTCTTTACACATGTGTGTGTGTACATATATGCTACAGGGGTCATTGGACACCATGTTTAGTGAAAGCACCTCCTACTTTTGAAACTCCTTGTCAAAATGCTTCCCTGCAGTGAGCCATGGCCATCACCCTCTTACTTTACCTCTCGGACATTGGGGAGAAACTTTTTAGTAGGGCCTGTTGCGGTAGGACAAGGGGTAATGGTTTTAAACTGAAAGAGGGTAGACTTAGACTAGATATAAGGAAGAAATGTTTTACAGTGAGAATGGTGAAACACTGGCCCAGGGTGCCCAGAGCAGCTGTGGCTGCCCCCTCCCTGGAAGGGTTCCAGGCCAGGTTGGATGGGGCTGGGAGCCCCCTGGGCTGGGGGAAGGGGGCCCTGCCCGGGGCAGGGGGGGTGGAACTGGATGATCTTTAAGGTCCCTTCCAACACAAACCATTCTGTGATTCTATGTGCTAAGGCAGTAAGGTAGGCTGTGTACTAGAGTGGCAGCTGTAGCTTCCTCACCACTTTCTTGAGACAAAGTGGTTGGCAACTTGCTATAACATGCTCATCCTTCCATCTGGACTATATTGAAATGGATGCACAGGTGAAAAACCTGCTCCTGTGGGCACACAGACCATCACACCCTCATTTTGCAGAGAAAGCTGCAGAAGTACCGTATCAAGAGCTGCAAGGCTACTTTTGCTACAGAGCATTAGAGAAGAGGCTGCCTTGGTATTATAGTCCCTGAGATGAAAGATGATGTTTTGGCTAGCTGCCTGACGATGTGGGCAGTTGTCATGTCATTAGCTGTGCCTAGCTTATGCTGTAGTACATCTGTTACAGTTATGAGGCTCAAAATCTAGTGTTTGTATTTCATTTTTGTTGCCCATTCCTCTTCTTAATAAGTGAAAGCAGGTTTGGATTTAATTATAAAATTTTGACAGACTGTGATCTATGACCCATAATTCACCCATGACTGTAACTGTTGCACGGGAGCTGGAGAACCCACCTTGGCTGCATGCTCCTTGCAGTGGGGGTAGCTACGGATTGGAGATGCAAGAGTGAGCTCTGTAGTTAGAGTGGCCTGAAGATTCATTCCCAACTGGGCAGCTCCATAAAAAGATAAATTCCCACCTATTGTCACTAGAGGTCAGTGTTAAAGTAATTTTAAGGTCAAATCACTTTTTACCGTATAGTGGATTGTCTGTAAATTCAGGCTGTGTGTGGTTGTGGCACAGGTGGGACTTGCATGAAATGTATAAAATACCGAACTTAAATAGTTGGGTGGAGTCATTTCATACATTTTTGTAATTCCTCTTGTTTTGAAGGAATGACTAGTGATTTACCTCCAGACCTATGACAAGATTATTTGATCTACTATATCTTGCTTTCCCTCCCTGCTTACTTGCCTGCTTTATAATTAAAAATGTGTCCCTTTTAAAATTTGTGGGTTAGTTCATTAGCAGAATTCCGATTGAATAGTTGTTAAAATAATTTTCATATGGGGTTTGGGAGCAGAAGTTAGGTACACAGATACTGTTATGATTCTGTGGTGATTTGCTGGATTTTGCACATCGGCAGCTGGATATATAGGAGGTAGTGTCCCTGTGTATGAGTGCATCTTGTGTGGAGTCCAAGACATAAAACTTTCTCACCAAAGCCCTGCCTCTAACTTTGGAATAGGTCCTTTCAGTCACATTTGAATATCCCAGCCAAAGAAGAACTCAGTGTAAAAGGTGGATCTTGCTGCAAGTTGAATTGGAGTATTTAGTTATTTTGGGTTTTGGAGTATGTGTGTTTTGTTAAAATAAGGACTAGATTTTGATGCCCAGTTTTTCCTTGTGGAAGTAATGCATATAGATGTAAGTCTCAAATAGCAAGATGGATCAGTTCATGCAAGAATGTCCAGTGCCTGGGCAAGTGGAGCTGCATGCCAGTGTTGCGGTATGTAACACGTTTGTAGTCTGTGCTCATAGCAGGCTTCTGGATAAACTAAATTTCTGGCTGCCTGAGAATGCCGGGCCACAGAAGAAAAGGAAAAGACACTGCCAGTCTCCGTGGCTCGCTGAACCAGCCCTAATCTCCATGGGAGTGATGGGACTCTTGAGGAGTTGCTGTTTTCTTCCACCTGTGAACTTCCAGAGTTGCTTGTCTTTGGGGTTGCTGTGTGTGCTTTGCTCACAGCAGATTGCGCTTCACAATAATTAGCACTCTGTCTAATCCTTTCTGGTTTAGGGCATATTGTCATGGAAAAAGATTATATGACACGACAATGCCTGGGAAATATCAGAGTAGCTTCATGAGAATGTGGTTAATCTTCAGTATGGTTTTGAACATTGTGGTACACATCAAGGAAAGAAAAACAGACTTGGTGGAGAAAGGAAGGAAACCTCCCTGATTTCAGGGAGAGCGCAGTGTCTCATGTGGCTTTCGTAAGTCTAAAATAATGAACATATTTTCGAACATAAGATTATTTGATTATATTTACCTTTATAATTCCAGATAAAATAGTGTTATTTAAATGGGTGTCATGTCTTCCATTTATGGAAGGCAAAATGACATTTGCATTTTGTGCTGTCTCAAAGCCTTGACTTCCCCAAAATTGTTTGTGTGACAAACCAGCCTCAGTGATAATTAAAGAAAGAATAGCTTAGCATAAATACATATATATATGTGCTTTCATCATTTTCATAGAAAGACAGCTGAGTAGATCGCAGCAGTGAACTCTCAGTGTCTGTTTTCCATAAAGAAAATTCAAGAAATACTTAGGAATACCCAAACCCCAAAGATTTCGGCCCCCATGAGATGCACCCACAGGAATACCAAGCTGCTGGATGTGTCAGTACAGATGGCTTTCCATGGATTGCTTGGGAGTTTGATAACATGACACAAATTTATTCAAGCTCTGTTTCTGGGGTATTTTTATTAGGAAGGTCAGTGATCTGTCTGAGCCTAATTATCCCATCTGGTGAGTGCGCTTGAGGCACACAAGTTTCCTGCAGTTCATGTGCACAAAGAAATTATGTGGATAGCATGTTATTTATTCAGTTCTGACGACTCAGCTTCATGGAGAGGTATCTGCTGCCAGCTGCATTGCCCAGGGCAGCCTTAGATGTGGCTCTGGGAAAGGACTCATTGTGTCTCCAGCTTTATGAGGAGAGCTTCTTCTGCTCCTCTGCTCTTGGGACTCTCGTTTTCATCCTGTTTTTTTAACTCATTCTTTTAATGTGTGTTGGTTGGTTCAGAACTTCTTTTCGATTTTTCAGAAGTTTCTTTCATTTTTCTGGTACCACTGAAACATTAGGTGGGCTTTTCAGAAAGACCTCCAGGTCTTGAAGCTGCAGCATCATACAGCTAGCATTGTCTATTTTAAGTCTTTATACAGACCTCCGCAGGCACACTATATAGTCAGCCCAACTGTCTCCAATGCATTTCAGACACATGGTGCCTCTGTAATGCGTAGAAGTAATGTTGGAGAAGAATGCTGGTAGAGCAAGTACCACGTCCATGGTCATGCACACACAATACATGGACGAAAAAGGAAATGAACATGTTAATTCTTGGGTTATATATTAGCATACAAACTTCTAAACCCCTCCAATTCTTTCCTAGGGCATTCATTCAAAATACCAGCCAAAATGAATATGGATTATAGGCAGTATATTTAAACTTTCACCAAGACTATGTGCAAAACCGAAATCTTCAGAGACATCATTATTAATGAAGCCGCTCAGTCATATGCAATAATATAGATATATTTTTAAGACATCCATTTCCATGCTTTGTAATCTTATTTCAGCTCTGAAAAGAATGTAATATAATTCTTGCTGGAAAATGTTTTAGATAAATCTATGAATTCAGTCAAAGCTGTATATCCTTTATCTGCTGCAAAGCTCTTTCATTAGTGGCTCTTGACAAAACAGTGCTATGTAAAAGGTGACAGTCAAGCTGATAAAAATCCAATTTTCTTTGTTTAACCAGAAACAGGTGTGCAGTCTATGTATTTTCTCTATGAGCTTTGAGACCACTGACAGGATTGAGACAGGTCTGTAGCTATCAGGTTTGCAGCTTGAATTCTGTCACAGGCCATTTTCCCACTAGTATGAACTATATCTTCTGGTGGAGGCACAGAAAAAAAGTGTTGCCAAACTGTGGTAAAGATTATATGCACTATAATGATAGAAAACAAAATACTGTTGTATCCCAGGAACGTTGTGATATATAGAGGTTTTGAAAAACTGTAATAAGGAAGGGAAAACTCAACTAAAAGCTTGCTTTTTTTTTCTTTTCCCCACCTCTGTCTAGAATAATTTCTTAAATGAGTAAAGCTGAGTGTGCTAGCCCTTGTTATGTCTGTGTTTATAAACATGAAGACTTGTAGAGAGAATAAACCCATCTCATCTAGTGCTGCTATTAAAACGTGAGTGCTTTTTCTAATATAATCATTGAAATACGAAATGTTTCAACAAAAAGCTTATCACTCCTGTGTTTGGAAGATAACTCAGAAAAAGTCTGGGATACCTTGGCTATATGGGACAGAATAATATTGTTTACCTTCCTGATAAATTTGATTTGATACACTGTAATTCTCAAAGCAATTGACGATATTTCTCCATCACCTAAGCTGATCTTTAATTCTGCCAACCTCTTAGTTCAAATAGTGCTTAAGTAATTTAAGGAAAGGAGATGAATGGTATGGGAATGAGGAAGAAATTAGGGTGAAGAATGAAGAGGAAGAAAGGGTGGAGAAGGAGTCAAGGAAGATGGAAGAGGGAGAATTAGGCTATGGCAGGCTGAAGAAAAAGGTTGTGTACCCATAGTGAGGTACTCAAGAGGCACTCTTACTGGCAGTCTGATGTATGTTCTTGTTATCTGTGTTTGGGGGAGAAGAATATACTGTGATGAAGGGTCAAGTCCAGATGTTTGCAAGTGAAGAATGAGGGTGTGTGAGGCATGGTGTGTGGCCGCAGTGGCCGTATATTCTGCACAGATCCTGCATCCGCTTGGCTAACTGTAACCCTGCGAGGCAGACAGGAGCAAACTGCACGGGGCATGTGTCTCTGTCTTCCCTGAATCCATCCTGCACTCCTGCAAGCGCCGGATTTATTTCATTGTTTTAATCATCCTCAACAAAGTCATCCATCAGCATCTTAAAACTTTCCTCCTAGGATAGGAGCTAAGCAGCCATTTTATTGATGAGCTTATTGAGATTTTATATGCGTCTGACAGTGGCTTTCATCACAGCACGGTTCCGTTGCTTTGGCAGGAGAATTTTATCTAAAATGTATGAAACAAAGCGGGGGCTTGGCACAGCTAAGCGTTTATTAAAAAAAAAAAGGGAAGTTGGTGGAGAGATCTGTAGTCAGGAGAGGCACTGGGGTATTCAAGAAATAGAACTATTAGCTGAAAATTCATAGAGTTTTTTTGGTTTTGGTTTTTTTTTTTTTTTTTTCTCTGTGTGTTAATTAGTTATTGCCTTTAGTCATAATAGATTTTTCATGACCTTGGAACTAATTGTGAGCAGCAGAGGAACTTAAGGAAAGATTGAATGATTTAACTTCTGAGCTGATTTTCCTGGGTAAACAGACACGATGTTTTTTGTTGTCGGCAAAAGGTTTCAGTGCTGCAGGTTGTAAAGATACAATTTTGATTTTTACAAGCACAAATATCACAGGGAAATTGGTTTGTTTTTTTTTAAGAGAGTGGAGGAAAGAGGAGAAACTATAAGATGCAGCCCTACATGTAAAGTATCCTCTAAGTTCAGCATCATATACAAATTCCGTGTGATGTACTTCATGGACTCCCAGATTTTCAGTATCTAGGGCAAACATCCCGAGCACGAGAAACTCAGGGAGTGGGGACCCAAGGGTGTCTCATCCAGTATGAGTCCATGATGTCCCTATGTTCTATTGTTCTAGGGAAGACCATGATGCCCAGATCTGTTTGTCACCATCAAAGCTGGTGTCAGTTGGAAAAAAAATATTTGAGTTTTGGGGAATTATTTGCTTTTTCTTCATCTTTCATTTTAAGGAAATGACAACCATTTCAAAAGGGAAGAGTTGAAACAAGCATTTCTGATCTGTCTGGCGACACGTGTATCTCATGTGAAGTTTTTGGAAGTTTGCTTGCATAAATAACTCAAAAAAGGATTTGTAGCATAGATTTCTTGACCAGATCAAGCAATGTATTGTGGCATCTCAATGCCTTCTTCCTCAAACCACATGGTCAAAAAGTCTCTTGCTTAGGGAGACTTCCAGTCTTGGGGCAGCTTTCACTACATTTGTGATTGACTTGTTTATGCTGGCAATAGCACTAAAGACTGAATCCATGAACCAAGACTGGATTAATTAGTATTATGTGAGTGAAAAATCAAAAATAAATCCCTGCTTTAACAAGTTTATAGTCTAAGTGCATATTTGTCATAAGGAGTATGTTGTTATTTTTGTAAATACAATTATTAATGCCACAGTCCACAAATTGTCAGTTCCTAAGCTATATATAATATGCCTATCCCATACACACAGTACTCACCCTGACATGTCATGTTTTATAGCCACAACATAGGGGATTTGGCTAGCACTGAAGGGTATGTATCCAAGTATGGAGGGGAAAAATTTGATCATTACTATTATTATTCATGAGTGGGACAATTTAATAGAGAATACTGATAATGCTGTGCCAACATGAAGTTTGAAAATACTGAAAAAATAGTGAATAGCGTCAGTCGTTAATCTGGAAGCTTGGCCAGTGAACAAAGCAAGGAACCTTCAGGACAACTTTAAAAGTAATTATTATTCATTAACATGCTTATTCCAGTTTAATAAGCTTGCTTATTTGACCCTGATTTCAGTTTCTTTAATTACTTCAATTACACCTCAAAGAAGGTGTAAATGTTTAAGTAAATAAGGAACTTTCCACTTCTTTGTCCAATCTGTTAAGGTGTGTACTCAGGCATTTATTAGTGCCATCAATATTGCCTTACTGCCTTGTTTATTTGGGGAAAAAAAAAATGTATAAGAGGTATTCTTAGGTAAGGATTTACATCCGAATGAAGGTGAAGTGTCTCAGGTTGTTTTCTTGTTTAGTGTAATTTTAATTGTCAACCTTCTGACTCGCTGGTTTGGACTGTAGCCAGGTTTGATTTGGGTTATTGCCTATTTATAGCATTTTCAGAATAAACAGTGAAGGTTTTGAGTTGTGTGTATGCTTATAAACATTTCCTGGGGGTTTCTGCTATGTGCAGTTATGCAGAACAGAATTCAGATTGCCATTGTAACAATTTTACAGATTTTATTTAGCACAGTTGCAAGGAAGGAGTTCCTTGTCCTGTATATAGCCATGTAGATATAATGATAGAACTTCGAGATACCAAGTCTCATCTGGCTGTGCTGCATAGCTTGTGGTCATGTAGTCCCGACAGATTGAAATTAGGAGAGAGTGTTTTCTAAATTTATCTCTGGAGAAAAAGGAAACAAACAAACAAATAAAACACCAAAACCAAAGAAGAAAACACCAAGACAGGACAACAGCACTGTAACAGGATCCTGATCTAGGACAAGGTCTTCTGTTGCTACGCATAATAAACATCAGCACTTGCATTTCACTACAGAAAAAAAATACTAAATTATCCACATTACTATATTGCATCTGCTTTACAGTAAAGACAGACTTGTATTTCATTTTGTGTTTATTGATAACAGAAAGGCAGCTGTGAGGTCAGAAAGCAGACAGTCCCTGCTCTGAACAACTCAAATAGTTGTGCAAACATAAAGAGAATGGGAGAAAGACGAGGGTGACACTGAGTTTGCGCACACACCGTCTTGGTGTGTGAAGGTGCTCTGTAACTCGGTTGTTCTTTGTGCTGAAGGTGTTCAAGGTGTTGAACTGGTTTTCACCTCTGCAACCTGTGAGCTTAGCTCTCTACCGAGCTGTTGTCCTATATGTCAACAGCTGACTTGGAGTGTGTCCCACTGTAGGAGATAGCAGCATCTGTCTGATACGTGGATTCTGAGCACATTCCGAAATGTGGATGGCTTGGAAAGGTTTTACTGGGGACATGTCCCTGCACCCTTCCTTCGAGCGAGGCTTCAGGTTCCCTGCAATGCTGCCCGGTCTTCTCCAAGCTGTTCAGGCTTCTCCATCTTTGGCCTTCAGATTTCCGCACTTTTCAAGCTGCTGCTCACCCACAGAGATGTGGTGGGTTTTGGGGTGGGAACCCTTTTCCCTTCAGCTCTTCACACGTGGATTGGTGCCACCTCCTCTTCTGGCTTCCAGGTGTCCTGGCTAGCAAAACAGGGTGAACCTTAGTCCTAGCAGCTCATGTAGCATGAAACAACTGGCAGTGGAGTAACCAACACCCAAGAGAAATCTAACGGGACTGCAGAGGGTGTTTGCAGGAATGGCTGGAGCTGAAGGCATGAGCGGCTGTGGTGCTGGGAGGAGCCGAGCTGGCCAGCAGCGCTCGCCAAGAAACAGCTGTGGCAGCAGGAAGCCTTTGGCATGCTGTGCGGGGTGGAAGAAAATCATCTATAAACCACCTTGTGGTTTAAAGGATATCCATTAGTGAGTGGCAGTGTGGTAGTCAGGTGTGCTGTCAGATCAGTCGGTGACAACTTTGTTAGGCTGTGATGAACATCAGGACAGTCTGGAAAGTCATCTTTGGATTACTGATAATTAGAGGATATGTTGACTCATTTGCCTGTGCTTTGAAGTTAATGCTTGTTTGAAAAGGAAATAAAGTGACCTTTGAGTGAGGCAGTGCTGGCTGCTCTGAACAGGGGGTTGTCACTAGGGAAATCGTGCACCCAGCCATAGGTTTAGGATTGCATGTCTGTCTTTGCTGCAGGTTTAATGTAATTTTAAATAAACAGAAAGATTGAAAGGTGTGTGACAAAAAGAAAAGTGCAGTGGAAAACTTGATGTCGTTAAACTGAAAAACACTCTGTTAGAAAGTGTGCAGTCTTTGATGTCTTGATTGTTTAGATCACATAGCATTAAAAATGGCATCAAAACATGTTCGTTTTATACATCATATCTCCTCTATCGCAGGCACTTTCAAGTTGCAGTCAGTTGAAGAGCTTTTAATGATAATGACCTAATTATTTTTAAGACTTGGTAATAAACATATGTTGATATTTTATGGGTTTAAATTAAGTATTTCAGTTTTACAACTTGGTAAAAGCTATTGTAAGAAGTAAACATGCCATATGAAATTCCATTGGCCAGCCACACTTCAATCATACCCTATTCTTGTTACAACAGGAAGCATTAATTAAAATTGGAAGCCTGTGAGTAATTATTTCTTTCCTTGTAGTTTTCTTTGAGTGGCATTATTACATTCAAATCCTGCATGAAGATCATGGTTAAGGTGGTTTAAACGTCAGTGCATACTTTTCAGTCTTTCAGAGAACAGCTACAAACTGGTGTTTCCCTACACAAGGTGCTGTCACAGTTACACTATTCTTCATTTTCTTTAATTTGATTATTAGAGATTCCAATTACTTCTGTAAAAGGGGAAGAGGGAATTAAAATGGATATTGTATAGTTAGTGTAAGATGACCCCAGACTCTGCTAATAGTGTTTTGGGGATGATAGTGATTCTGGACAGGTGGTATTACAAGTATCGTCTCCTCTGTAATAATTGCCCATAAGCACATGCCCAGTAGTAATATAACTAATAATAGTATAACTAGTAATATAACTAATAATAATATAACTAGTAATAGTAAATAACTCGGAAATAGTTTACCCCTTTTTTTGAGTTTTGAGAAGCAAGCAGCAGCATTACTCATTGCAGGGATCAGACTCCACTGCTGCTCTTGGCTTCTTGGCACAACAGCCCAAGAAAGTCCTGAGCCTCAGTCAAACCTGTAAAATATTCTCTTGAATCAGGTGGAATTGCTGCTCCTTAAAACAGCTGCAGTTTCTCTTTTAGGCAAAGGTTCAAGAGAAGGGGCTAAAGAACTAAGAAAAAGTTAATCTATATTTTCCTCCTGTTCTCTTGCATGCAGTTGTTTTGCTCCAGTACAACACTGTTGAAACAGAGGTATCCAACATGATGTGAGTAAGAGGTCTGTGCTGGCTACATGGAAAATAAGTCTGTGCTTATGCACTCATTTATTTTGTAAGGGAGGCTGAACACGTCTTTGATGTTTTCTAAAAACCAAAACAAACAAAAACCCCAGCAAGTCACAATTAATCCTATAACTTTAAATTTTGTCTTGCAGAACAAAGACTTTGTCAGTCTTTGTTTTCATGCCAGGTGAACCAAGGCTGTTTACTCCTGGGATCAAGTATTCAGCTTGCACCGTGGACAGATGAATGCTGACAGAGCTGAGCTCTCTTGCAGTAATGGCTTTAAAGTGAACCATGCAGAGCCGGTGGCCTGAACGCCCTTCCCACAGAGTTTGGTGTTCCTCTTCTCAGGGTGGTTAGTGGACAGCTAGAGCATGTGTATATCCCTGCAACTTGTACACTGCTTTAGTGTTAGAAAAAATTTCAGTTGTTTGTAAAGAAGCATAGTACAGCAAACCCAGATCTTGTCAAGTATGTAAAGGAAGAAAATATTGTCACTGGCGATCTTCTATTTCCTACAATATTGTAATATTTTAACCATATAATTTTTCCTCTGATTTAGAATATAAAGAATACTATCTTTCTGTCTACACTTTCTGCAATGTAGACATACAGTGCAATATATAATAATTACATATACAATACATTCTATAATAATGTACTATATAATACACACAGCATATAGTTATATGTATGTGTGTATATATATATATACACACATGTATATGTGCGCATACATGTACTCTTAATTTTGAAAACCCTGCTCCTGCAGTGAGTTTTGCTGTAATTTCAATACCTCATTGACAAGGACAGGGTATAAGTTGTGTATAAAAATTATCTACTTATAACAAGCTAATGGCAGGATCACAGCATACTCCCATTACTAATGTCCCCTGGTACGAATTCTGTAATTGCTTTAATTGTTCTATCTCCTAGCTTTCCAGAGCAGAAAATGCCACCGAAAGTCTGCCATAATACATGCTAAATATATTTCAGTCCATGCTTCTAAACAGGTCAGTGTCCTCCACCAGTCTGTTTTAGTCATTGAGCTGTAATCAGAAATTTCAACTTGTTACAGCCTGAGGTGACAGATTTCTGGGTTTTTTTCTGGGTTGTGCCTGTTTGTGTGTTCAGTTTTGGCCTTGATGGCTACCTCTCAGTGGTAGTCTAGGAGTTATGAATACAGTCTTAATGATGGCACCCACTAATATATATATATATATATATATATATATATATATATATATATAAATATGCTAGAGACTATTTTATTTAAATTTAAAACCAAAAAGCTTCACATAAGTATCCATGGATGACAATTTTGAAATACCAGAGGGGAACTAAGTAGTTCTCTGACTGATTTGGCAAGAAGGAATGCAAACTAATTTTGAAAGCTACAGGCCACTTTAGGATCCACTGAATTTCCAGTCTTCCTTTTAGTATTGGCTATCCATCCATAACTTGCTGGTCCTGGCAGGAGGTGTTTGCATTGCAGGAGATGTCTCCAACTGATCCTTCCTTCTCTATGCTGGATGAGTAGAGAGTGAATCAGGTTTTCTTTTGTCAAGGGAGAGTTTGTAGCCGTGTTAAATGATGACAGTCATTGTGCTTTTAGGGATGTGGAGGTGGCATATGAATTCCTGAAGTTTCTGCAAGAGAATAGTGGCAGTACTATGTGCATTCACACACATAAAAAGGAGTATGTTGCCCGATAAACATTTGTCCAAATGTGTAGATTTCCCAGTTTTCTTTACCTGCAGGTACACTAATCGATTCTCACTCAAAAAAGGCATTTTGATCTGTCAGTGCTTTGCAGATTTTGAGCCTATGTATTAACAACGTGATTTATCTTTGGCTATATTTGTGACGCATGTTCTAAATTTCTGGTATACTGGACATGTTATATCATTGCAGAGCCCAAGCAGAATGCCATGTGTGCACAGATGTAGCACTAACATTAGGAGTGACTTGGGTCTATTGTCTGTAGGATGAAGTACAAGCAAATTCATTTGTGGTATAGAGGTGATTTGAGAAGAGGGATTTTCTTGCAGGGATCTTTGATTAGCTGGAAGAACAACTCATCAAAGATACGGAGAAACTTGTTCTGCAGCTCCTCTCTGTGGTTAGATAGGTTGGGCTGGCTTTAATTGATTCACAGGTTCATGAGCCTTCAGTAAATGTTGATGAGATGATAGATTTATTTTTTCCTCTATTTTTGTAACCTGCAGCTGTTTGCTCCAAATGAATGGTTTTACTTCATCCTGTATTTTATGTTAGAACATTTTAGGGAATCTCCTTTTAACATAAAGTATGATGTAAGTTCAGAGATTGTTTTGTACCTTCCTATAGAGCTGATTATTGAACACATTCCAGAAACTTTACAGATGTTTTGTGAACACCATCAATTCTTTGGATCATGTTCAGTATATCAATAATTTAGAAATATGGCCCTGGAAGGTTTTCAGTAGGGCTTGTGCTGAACAGTTCTTCTAAATAAAATTGCCCATTTTGTTTTTTGTAGAGCCCCATCTACTGTTAGCAGCATGGTAGGAAAGGGACCAAGGCAAGTATGTCAGGAGTCTTTCTTCTGTCCAACTCTTTCTGTTTTAAGTATTATAAATAAGTCTGAAATCATTTTTTCTTGAGATCTTTGCGGACCTCTTCCTTCAAAGCTCTTAACATGTATTTTCTATTGGGACACCTGATCAGAACATTGAAGTGAAGGAAAATGTCTTTCAAGGTGATTAATAGTGAAGTTACTGAATATTTGCTTTTCTACTTTGTGTAGTGAGTGTATCACTAGCAACATCTGGGTAGAGTTAACTGATGCATCAACAGACAAACAGGACCTCGAGCAGCATTTGTTGAATTTTTTCCAAAGTGCTTAAGAACTGCAAGAAAAAGGCCTCAGTATCCAAGTGATCTTTTTCGATACTAAACATCTACCCAACTTAAAACAGTCCTGTGGGATTATTCAGTTACAACATGTCCCTCAGCAGTCTTCAGTTAGTGCTTTGGCTGCCAAAAAACCAGCGGTATATCTGTGTAAATTCCCGAGGCAATACCAGGATCCTTATTCACTAGTATTTCACCTTAATTCAAGGTTTTGCCAGAGGTGAAATTGCACTTTGCATGCAGATCTCAGCAACTTCTAGCAGAATGTTCTATGAAAATATGTCTTCTGGTGACACCAGCTGAAACTTGCATCTTCTGTAGTGTGCCTTGTACTGTCCTGCACATTTGGAAAAATTTGTTGAGAATGTAGCTGCAGAACAAATATGTGATGCACTTCAATCAGGTCTTATTTTTTAAATAGCACAAAAACTTCCAAACACCCTGTGGACTGGTAGTAACTGAAGTACAAACAAAATTGGCAAATAAAATGGACACTACGGTGTTCAGCTTTCATCTCGGTGACCATCTTGAAAAGGTACCCTTGTGGCAAGTCAACCCTGTACTGAAAGAAAATTCTGCCATACAACTGAACCTTGCCTGATTTAGAGTTTCAGCTCAGATCATAACAGTTGCTCTCTCCTTCATGATGACTGAGAGGTGGGGACATGGAATAAGTGTGTGGCTATCATACAGAGTTAGTGCTGCTCAGTGCGAGAAAAATAAGGCTTGTCATCATATGGCACAAATGATTTGTGGTTGATTTTTATACTCCTGTTACTATATTGTAAATACTGTTGCTACTGTGACTGAGAGTTGGCCGTAGCTCCCAATGATTTTAGTGGTTTGGAACCAAAACTTGGCTTTTATTGCTGTCTTTTTTTTTAACTTTTTTTGGAATTTGCTTCTAGTATTGATTTCAGAATTGCCCCGTAATGAACGAACCAGTAATACCTGATTTTGCAAAGGTAAGACATCCATGCAGAGTGATCTATTCTCCAGTAAATGAGAGAACAGGGTATATAACTGATGGACAGTATGTTCTCATACCAGATATCTGTTGTGTGCTTTTGTGACAAGAATCTATTGCTCTCTGAAAATCTGCCCTAGACACAGCCAGATTCTCCTTTCTCTGGTTTCTCATCAGCCCATGCAGAGGTAGCAGGACCAAGTACCTAGGTATCAGTAGAAGAACATGAGGCCGAGGGACACTGGCTTTCAGTGCAGTTTTTTTCCCCTGCAAGGTGCTTCACTGTGTGTATTTCTGTTGTGAGCATGATCCAGCACACAGCGGCGATTCAGGAAGTTAAAGGCTGGCACACTGAGGAGACCCGTGAGTACCAGCTGGGCATGAGGAGCAGACTGATAGCCGGTTGTGTTTTCCTAAAAGTTCCGGGACAAGTTCCATGTTTTGAGCAAGACAGACAAAACTCATATATCCAAGAGCAGTCCTTGAGGCACTTTTTAAGTGCACTCTCCAGCCATGTTTAATTACACCTCTAGTGGGGTAAAACTTTCCTCAAGTTTTAAAAGTCCCTGGCCCATACCTAGACTCATGCAGCTTAAGGGATGTGACGCTGTTTCAGACTTGCTACCATTTATCTTCTGATCCTTCAAAGAAGCTTTCTTCTTTAATCCTTTAAACAAACATATTTTCAAAACACTTTATAGTCAGCTGTTAGAACAGCTTGGCATCTGTGCCGCTTTGCATCACCTACTGAGAGAGCAATAACTGCGAAACAAATGCAAGTCTAGTCCAGCATGTCCAGATGAGGTCCTGAGTGATTACTACATTTCTCCTAAACTCCCATCCATCTTTGTAGAAGCTAGTGCTAATTAATGTAATTTCTGCAGACACTATAAAGCTCTGATGGGGAGAGGGGAGTGATTTTTTTAGAGACGTTCTTTTTTAAAAAAATAAATGTTTTTGCAGAAAATCATTCTAATAATAAAACCAAGGCCTCGGAGTTTTACTGTCTTGAAATATATAGGTACCAGTGAGACAAACATCCCAGGTACATACACCATAAAAATTGTCAGCTGCAGATGCTACAGTTCTTTGCAAATCCTGTATACAACTGCTATGGGCAGAGCTGAGGTTATTCGACCTGCAAGCTGCTCTTGTTTCTACTGATGGTCCAAAGTGTCTGGAAGCTTCACCCTGAGACTAGGACAGCTTTGCAGCCACCTTAGTACCCAGTGTTTGTCCTGTGCTGTTCTGTTGAGCTATGCAGAAAGATGAGAGAGATGCAGAAGCTGGTCTGCGTGTAGCCTCTGTCATCAGCTACCCCTTTGTCCTGGGGGAGCTCTTTGTGTCCCCTGCACGTTCCTATTTTTTTAGTTCAGATTCCTCCAGCTACTCCTTGCAAGGTGCCTACCATGAGCCCCAATGTGGCTCTTCCCTTTCAGGGGCAGTGGTCACTGGGAAGGACTGGAGGACATCCTTGGCACACATGGGCCCCTGGAGAGCTTGCAGCTAGGTCTGGTGCAGACTCACATTTGAGTCTGTTTCATACGTCCAAGAAGTGCTTTGAACCACAGACCTGACCACCATGTGTCTCACCCTGATCCATTCCAAAGCCTGATCCGATTGTTCTTCCCAAATTATCTGACAACACAAAACAAGTATCTGCATTGGACATTTCCTACTGTGCCAGGCTGTGTGTCTGTGACTGTTCAGAAATACGCACCCCCTCTACTAGTTAGGCATCATTGCACCTGGCAGCTTTGTCTCCCTCATGCTGGACACAGTTAGCTTTACTTCTTTTCCATTTGTAAAGGTGCTGGTTATATGCTGAAAGTTTAAGTTTGCCTTCAAAAAGAAAATTCTTGCCCTCATTCATAATCATTTGGTTAACAACTACACAGCAAAATAACATTGGTCTGCATTCTCAGCAGGGTTCTATTAATGCATTTAATTCAAGCTCATACCTGAAAGTCAGTGGAGATAATCTGGTGTATAACACCCATGGATCTGGCTCATTTTCCACATGCTATGAAGTGCTAAACATGTTCATACAAAGCCCTGCTGTGCCACAGAGCTTCCTTGTAACCTTGAAAGAAAAATATTTTAGAACTTCCTTACGTTTAAAATGATGAGAATGGAAATCTCTTTCCACATGTGTTTTTTCTTACTTGACAGCGAATTATGGAAGAACAAGTTTTATTGTACAGTAGTACACTGTATCATGATTAGAGTCTTTGATAGAGCATTAAATGTTACTATTCTATATAATCTCCGGTTAAGCAACTGTTCTCGCTTTTCAGTTGCTTTCCATGGTGGTCCTCTGTCTGACTATATGTATGCATAGATGCTTCATTTCATATTGCATAGATAGGTAATGTTATATTGCCTAATAATTTGAGCGTGTGTGTCTGTGTGCATGCCACCTTAACACAGAAACAATGATATAAGTTACATATATTATCTAAGACTAATCTATTTAATGAACAGAAGTTGGGGGCGTGGGGTGATCTGTCTTCTGAGTGACACATTTGAATGTGACTCCAGTATAATCTCACCAATGCAAAGCCTAGGTAGAATTTTATTGACTTGGTATGTTCATTGCAAATGCAAGTTTCAGATACATACAGAAATTATTATATCAAGCAGCAGTATATGTTCCTATTTGCACTTGATCAGTTTCTGAATTGTCCATATATAACATATTAGTGAAGTCAAAAAGCTTTGATAGTGTGAGTTTGGGAAGCCAGGCTATTCTGTTCTCCCTTTCTTCTCACCCTCGTTAAAAAAACCCTTCCCTCCGTTTGTCCTGTCACCTATTTGGTGGAATGTGTAGATGCACCCTAAGTCTGACATCTCGTTTGGTCTTCAGAATCATCAGCACAGCCCGCACTGCACCGTGGTCATCAGGACAGGCTGCTTGCACCACGTGGTCTCTGCAGCAGAAGCCCAGTGTCCAGGGTTCCTGGGGAGGGACGGATGTCCCTGTGTGTGGTGACAGGGTCCACGGCACACCCCAGGTGTAAGGCTATGCTGGATGAGGAGGGAGCGGGGTCCTTGGGACACATCATGCTGCACAGCAGTGCCACAAGCTACAGCTTCCCAAAATGGCTCACAGAACAAAAGGTTTCATCCTTCATACTATTAAAACAGCTAAGCAAAATCGTGCAGAGAAAATAACATGCCCTTGGAGGGATCTCTGGAAGATCAGAGCACCAGAAAGTTCATACTTGACATGATGTCATGGTTTTCCAACCTGTCAGCCTCTTCTGGTTAAACATACATGAAATTACTGTAACTCCTGTAAACCTGACCTTTGTCACAGTCATCTGTCATTTTACAGTATAAAGCCATTCTGTGTAAGAATGTGTTGTAGTTTAGGCCCAGAGGGCAACTGAGCACCACCCAGCCGCTCACTCACTCCTTCCCCCATCAGGGATGGGGGGGAGAATATGACCATCTAAGGAGCAGCTCACCCGTTCTGGTCACAGGCAAAAGACAGACTCTTTAGGGGAAGAAAACATGACTTTAATTCAAAGGCTAACAAAGACAACACTTAATAGACAAGGCAGGACAGCGAGAAGCACCAACCACATCAAAAACACCTCCTCCACCCCTCCTTTCTTCCCTGGCTCAGCTCTGCTCCCATCTCTCTACCTCCTCCCCCAGCAGCGCAGGGGCAGGGGATGGGGGTTACAGCCGCTCGCCGCTCCTTCCTGCTCGGGAGCTGGGGGGAACGTTGCACATTCCCCCCCCCTCACTGCAGACGGTCCTCCATGAACCCTCGCTGGCGTGAGTCCTCCCCACAGGCTGCAGCCGTTCCCGAGCTGCTCCACCGTGGGTCACCCCCGCGTGTTGCAGTCCAACACCCAACACCCAACCACAACAGCGGGGGGCTTCTTCTCCCCTCAGGGTCCCAGCCTACTTTAAGCACAGACACCTGCCCTGGAGTGGTTTTCTCCTCAGGTTTCAGGTCGGCCCCTACTCCACCGCGGACCTACATGGGAGGCGGGGAGGGGTGGCCCTGCCGTCTCCCCCAGGACACAGGGGTCTCCATTCCCACACACCTCCTCCCCTTCTTCCTCCTTCCTTCCACTCATCTCAGTGTCCATCCCCCTCCCAAGTCCCCACCCTCTCCCAGGTTCCCCTTCTTAAATACGTTATGGCAGAGGTGCAGCTGATGGGCTCGGCCCTGGCCAGAGGCGGGTCCCACTTGGAGCCAGGGGAGCTTCGAGAAGCTTCTCACAGGGGCCAGTGCTGTAACCCCCTACCCTGTTACCAAAAAACAATGGCACCACAGAAACCCAGCACACGTATGTCAGAAGGTCCTGCATGGCAGCAGAAACTGAAATGCCGACTCACCCGAGAGGCATGCAGGGCAATTGGGGATAATGCAGAAAGATACTGGTTCTGCATTGGGATCGCTGTCATTGAACAGGCTCACAAGACAGGGATTTAGGAAGCATTTGGGTGGCCGTGAGGCCTTTCTTTGGGAAGGTGTACGTGCACGGTGGCACCTGGCATGTGCATCCCTGTTCATTATCCAGATTTCATCATGATCAGTTTTTATTCCTGAAATGTTGTTACCATCTTGCTGATGTCATTCTGTCTGCTTTGCTCTACCTTAGAGGCACCTGTATTTCAGTATTGGATGATGTGATGTTAATAGGTTTATACTTACAGACTCATACAGAAGTGATGGGACTTTCAGGTCTGTGGAAGATGCTTTGTAAATTTATCAGTATTAAGTAGGAAAAAAGCATGTGTGCATAGGATATTTCTTTTTACAAATCTTTCTCATATAATACCTGTTTATTGCAAATGTGGGGGTTTTTGGTTTTTGAGATTCAGAAGTTTTCCTACTAAAACTACTTCCTACATCTTTTTTTCCTTTCCCACAGCTAACCTTTGTTCAATAAAAGCAAAGAGAAAGAAGTGTAAAAGAAGTATGGAGAGGCATAAAGATCTTAATTCTTAAAACCAAAAAAAGATTAAATTCTTTTTAAGTTTTTCAAAACTCTTTTTTGAAAGGAGGGCTGATTAGAAGGAAACAAATGTGAAATATTTTTTCTCTTCTATGTAGAAAAAGAATAATGTTCTAGTATATGTTCAACAGATTTTTAGTCATCTCTGGTAGAAATTTTCTTCAAAACCTCAGATCATGTCTGAAAGTTGATGCTTTAGGATACTGTTTCTGGTCTTGTACTCACAATCTGTAGTCTGAAATTACTGAAATGTTACAAAGTCCTGTTACTGACATTACAACAAGAATGTCATGTATAGACTCACATATGATAACAGTGCTATGATGATTTATGCCATTAAATATGGTACAGGCTGAGAAAGTCGTGTGAGTTTTCATAGCAGCCCTAGGCTTCTTTTTGTTAACTGTCTGCCTATAGAGCTTAGGATAGTCTGTAGCTCTGAATATGTAACAAACCCTGTTTTGTGCTCACATTGACTTCTGGAGGTCTGAAATACAGCATAACCTGTAGCTCTGTTCATTCATTTTTTGAGGTTTTGGTGAAAAAAAAAAAAAAATGAAATATTCTGACAATGAAAATGTTTTCATTCAAATGAAAGATGAACTTTGTCATAAAGAATGAATGCTTGGGTAAAATTGGTTTAGACTCCACAATGAGCAAAATTTTCACTTTCTCACTTCTTTTTTGCCCTTTTCCAAGTCAGTGAATCTGTCTCCTCTCTCAAATATAAACTCATGGTGGAGTATTTAATAGACTTAATAAAAACCCCTACAAAGCTCAGATTCTACAAGGAAAAATTGGTGAGGTGGCTGCTCCTCTGGGCTGCAGCTTTGCATCAATAGTTGATATTTACTGTTTACTCCAGGAAGGAACTGACAGTGAAATCTCATCTCAGGACCTTATTAAAAAAATAAAAATCAGCTGTGATGCCACTGCCTCACTTTCAGGAATGAAAGCAGACTTCTCCACAATCATCTGGTTCCTGCTTGAAGTTATGGACCCACTCAAAAAAGATATCTGCAGTCTGCTTGACTGGTTGCTGTGGGCAGCTGCAGAACCTCCCAACCCTGTGTGCACCTGGTTCACCTCTGGCTGGGGCTGTCCCCATCCAGCCCTCAGCAGCCCTCCCCGTTTTGCAGAGCTGAGGTGTAAAACTAATGTGCTTGATCCAACCTATGGGCCGTAAAAGCCCACGGGGAGGGAAATTAATCTGTCCTGCTCACATACCCAGTCCTTCTGCTTGCACATCCTTGCTTTTTAGAGTAAAGGCAAAAGTTTGGCTACACAAACCTACCTTCTTTAAATCTCTGGAATGGAAATAGCCAGAAAACCTGAGTTTTGTTTGATTAAAGAACTTTCCGAATCCTTCAACAGCTCAATAAAGCTTTTACAAACCAAAAATCAGGAAAATGGCTAGGGCAAGTTCTTAACAGCCCTAAGAACTTGCTACTAAGTATGTTCTGACACATTCCTGCAACCAGGAGCAATCTTTATCACACATTTGGATAGTTCTGCAACAGTTCTGTAATACCTTTGTGGTATGTGGCAGTTTGGGACATAGGCAAAGGAAGTTAATTCCATTACCAGAAAAAATAACCTTCCCACCCCCTGCTTATACTGGAAGGAAGGAACGAGCCCCAGCTATGTCCTGCAGCTCCATTTAGTTCCCCATCCAAATTGAGATTCTTACAGGAGTTTATCCTCCAGTACTTCTGATGCTCTGACTGTTCATACATTTTGCTTTCTTATGTGCATTAAATCTATGCCAAAAGAATCCTGAAGCATTTCTATTAAAAGATTACAGGTATCTGTCTCTTCCTTGAAAGTTCACAGGCAGCAACTACTGCAGAATTGTTCTGAAAGAGGCTTTACATTCTGCTTTGTCTGTGATTTCTGCAAGTACCATTATTCCACACGCATGAATTAGGGAACATCCAAATAAATGTATTTATAATATACTAAAATCATAGATTAGGAATGCCCAAATGCTAAGAATTATTCACTGTGTTTCTTCAGTGTCATCCTTTCTGGGAAAGGAGATTTGAGTCCTCCTCAGTTGGCTGAACTTCTTTGGAGTTAATAGTTTATATGAGTGTGGGCACAGGTGCATGAATGCATCCATTTTCAGCAATGTGACATCAGTGTTTTGGAAGTTGCATGTGCAACTTTGTTAAAACCTATGGGAAATCTTTACACTTCGGATGGTTCAGAAAAGTCTGTTGAAAGACTGGAAAAACTTGAGCAAAAATGTAGATGGTCACCAGACATTTAGCATCTAAATTAGCAGCTCATTCTCAGAAACTGTAATAACCCTAGGGCAAAAAGTCAAAGACCTAGAAACACCTGCAGCTGTGATGTGACGCAAGAAAAAAAAAAAAAGAAAAAAATTTCAAACTTTTTTTAGGTATCAATATACATTTTGGGTAAGCCTTTAAAATAAAATATTAATGATTTAAAAAAATTATATGAAGAAACTCTGTATTACCCCAGTGCTATCGAAGTCAATGTCTAGCCCAAATTAGAAATATCGAAATTTCAAGAACCCGAAGCTTTCCTGAAAAAACAGTAGACTATATATTTTTCTAGATTTCCATTAGAATCTTAATATGAGTCTTTGGTTTGTCTTGGGGGGGAAAAAATGTCTGAAACCCCCATGTTGCTGTTGGAAAGCACTAAAGTGGTAGTGGTGTTTTTGAGTCTGCCTTGAACATACCTGGGTGGGTACGTTCAGGACAGCCGAGGTGTTAGGACTAGTTTTTTTATCAGTGTTCTGCAGGAGTTTGGGAGATGTATGGGTGAATTAATGCAACATACACTCATCTAATGAAAACTGCAGTGTCCATGGTGAGAAAGGAAATCCCTCACCAGGACCCGGTATACCTGGAATCGATGTGCAGCTCAGTACGCGTGCAGTGCCTGTCCACGAGAAGGTGATACAGTGCGCCATTCTGGTCAGGTCTTCTGTCTGTGCTTGGACAGGCAGAATGAGCTTGTGCTGTTGCTCAACAGAGAGGGTCCTGCAGCTTCTCGGAAATCAGGAGGGGTTAAGGGTGAGAAAGAAAATAAAGTAAGACTGACTGGAGTGAGAAGAGATGGAAAGACTAGAAGTGAAGATGGAAAGATAAATGGAATGAGAACTTGGAGCTCTTTGGTTACAGTAATTTTATTTTACAGAACACAGCTATTAAAAGGTAGGAAAATTGAATACAATATGTTGCTTCTTGTATGTATGTGGAAGGTGGGGTACTTAGGTAGTAAGAAAAATAATGTGCCAAGGGCGATGCTGGGGACCACAACGCACATAGACTTGGCAGTGGAGTATATTTGAGGAAACTCATTTAGGTATGAGGTGCTCGTGCCCTGATAGCTGGAGGAAGAAAGGGTGCTCTTAAGTACGATTTCTATTACATGAGCTCTTTTGAAATCTTTCTAATGCCTTGGGCCCGGTTTCCTGAACATGCTGACATGCACATTTCTGTGTGGGAGCCTTGCTTTCTTGTTTGTTTAATTTCCTCTTCTATTTTTCCACTGTTTCTTTTACCATCCCCCATTCCTCCTCTATTGCTGTGTGGCCAAGGTGCTTGACTCTCCTAAGTAGTCTGTATGGTTGAATGCCCTGCACAATCTTCCTGCAATCTTTTCACAGAGCTCACATTTGAAAATTGAACACAGGGCAGAGGAGCATCTTAAGGGGAAGAAACAGATGTGGTGGGGGTGGAAACATTTCTTAAAATCTTTCTTTTAATAGAAAGCAAACAAATAAGAAACCAATCCCTAAGAAGTCTGTCCATAACTGGAGTTGAATGTGGTCAGATATGACTAGGCAGGCTGACCCTCTCCTTTAGATGTTTTTTCTCACTTTTTAACAGCCTGGAAGTGGAATCTGGCTTTTAACCAGAAACCTGTGTTAGAAATGCTCTTTTAAAAGCAATGTCATGTGCAGTAGGAACTTGCGATAGATTAGTTACTGGGAAAAATAAGTGACTGAGTGCAGCTTTTAAAAGCTCCACTTTGAAAAGAAATGAAGGCTAAGGAGAGGAAGTGCCAAAGAAATAAAAAGAAAAGTTCTTCTTGCTGCCTTATATTATATCTGACATTTTATCCTATTTTAAGCATTTGCCCCTTTCCGACTTGTAAGTATCTGTACTTGTCAACATAGTTTTATTTAACATGAATAAATATGCCATAATTAACTAAAATATGAGTTTCATAATTACAGGTGTAGAGTTGCTTTATTTGCTAAGACTTTCTGCCCAGGGAAAATGACATGACATGCTGAGAAGGCTTAAAATCTGAAATCTAAATTTATCGATCTGATTATTTAACGATGATTAGGGTATTTTGCCTTAGTTCCAATATCCTTTGACAGTTCTGGTGCTTGCAGCACTAGCCAAAGATGAAAATGCATTTAACTGTATTTTTTATTACTGGCATTTTGAAGAGCCATTCCTTGTGTTTGCATATGATTCCCTCAGAGAATTTTATCTTTGCAACTGGATTATTTTGCCCTGCTGCTGGTATTTTTTTACCTGGAGCAGTGTTCCTAATAGAGTAGAAGTCAACTAACACTTATGCTTGAGGAAGGAGACTCCTTAATGTATTTTATTCCTTGATGTAATTTGCCCAGAATTATACAAATTCTGTGTAAAACTTTCAATTCCAAAGCGCTTTAATCTATTTTAAAGCATTTAAGTGGTCTTATGCACAGCATTATGATCAAGACTTCCCTTAAAATTTATTCTGTTTTTTTTTTTTTTTTTTCTGGTTTCAATTTAGAAATAAAATGATCCCCTGTTAGCCTGTAACATAGTAATACTGGAAACATTATTTCCACATGCACTTTAGACAGCAAGAGTATATTTAATGGTTGTTAGAAATTGGTTAGTGTCTCTACTGCAATTTTAAGAAAAATTGTCGCTTTCATCTAAAGGATTTAGGTGATTTTCCCTTTTTCAAAATATAAGGGGAAAGAATATTTTAAAATCATTGCTATTCTTGTGCTTAAGAAAGTGAAAGATCCTCAAAATATAAATTCATAGACCTCTGGCTAATCTTGCAGCATTTAAGTCGCAAGACATGGTTTGAAATCCATGTCTGGAAGGCATTGTAAAGGAGAAAATCCTTATTACCGACAGCTTCAGCTGTTCACCCTCTGAAAAACACCTTTGCTGTCTCTCACATTAAAAGAACTAGTCTAGCTCAGTAAAATTAATTAGATGAAGGCTCAAAGCAAGCAAAGGGATGTAGGTACTTTTTCATATATGGCAGAGTAGACTCTGGAAGTCATCGCCATAGTTTCCCCCCGGCTGTCAAGAGTTTGCTTGGATTTGAAAAATGGTTAGATAGATTCATGGAAATGAAGTCCAATAAAATAAAATGCAAGGAGCCTGGGATTCCCGGGGGAATCGACATCTTCATCTGTGAACTGATAACGGGGAGCGTGCGGTTGATTTCCAGTTTTGGGTGGTACGATGCTCTTTAGGACAGTTGGGTGCTGTGCCAGTGGCAAACATCTCCAGAAGCAGCTCACAAATAGTTGTGGCTCCGGAGTGGTCACTGAGGGCTCTCGGAAATCACCAGCTCGATATACAGCGGCAGGCAACAAAGCCAATGAACTGTTGCCCATAGTCAGAAATACTGTCCGTAGTCAAGAAGAATAACGAGAATAAGGTAGAAGGTGCCATCTTTTCCCCACCAGTGCACCCAGGTGTGAGCACTGTGTGCAGACCTGGTCTCTGCACCCAGGGAGGGCTGTAGTGGGCACAGAGAGGTGTGGAGACGAGCAGCTAACACACTGGAGGGGATGGGGCTGGTCGATGGGCAGAGACTGAAAAGGCTGCCACTCTTGCTTTTGGAAAGAAGACGGAGGAGGGAGCGCGTGAGCAAGGTTTATAGAGTCACAGAGTCTCTGGAGAAGCTGAAATACTTGTCAGCTCCCACTGCAGTATGAGTGGGTTTTTAGTGTTTGGTGGGTACAGATACATATGCAACTCAATCACTGCAGAACCACAGTGTTAATTTTTGAGTGTTACCATGTGTGGATATGTTTATGTTACTAATGTTAGAGCCCTGAAACCTCTTCTGACTGTGGTTGTTCTTTGTTTCCTTCATCTCTAACACACCTGTGAGAGAATTCATTTATCTTTTAACTTTTTGTCATTGCTCAATAGTAATGTCATATAACTAGCAGTATTAGGAATGTCAGGCAAAGCCCTAAATGGCCCTGTAGAAAGAAAAATATTGGTCATGATTATTGTAATTAATTTGCAAATTAGGATTGGGGCTCTAATTTGCAAGATCCTATGCAAAAAAAAAAATGCAAGAAACAGCCTCAACCCTGAAGTGTTTACAATGCAATAAGCAAGAAAAGGTACAGATAAAAAGGGAATGGAGTCAGTGTAGATAGCATATGACACTTAAGCTGTTTGCTGTTTGTGGACTGGATCTTCTGTCTTCTAGTCTATGTGCAATTCGTTAGTGGTCCTCTGACCATTTCCCCATCCTCTTTTGAAAACCCATCCAGAGCTTTTGTTCCTCAAAGATTCCTTAGAGAACTCCTTTTTTATGCACGTTAATACATGGATTTCAATGGCACATGCATAAATTACTCACAAACTTGGAAAAAAGAATGAGAAAATAACTTACTAATTCATTAATGGTTGTAGATTTTACAGGTACATACTGTGCTACTAAAGCTTCTGGTATCAAGTGCAAGGGGAATATTTGCAAGTTAAGCCCCTGAGCAAGACAGGAATAAATCACACCTTGCAAAAGGGAATGAGTCAGAGGAGTTGGTGGTTTCTTCCTCTTGGGCTGATATTCCCCCCTCACTAGGACGTGTATTCTTCTCCATGAAACATTCCATTTCTGCGTCTCTGAATCCCACATATCTTTCTTTGATCCACTCTGTAATGAAGAGCTCCTCCTTTTAATTTAGTTTTGTCTTTTAGGGGGTTTCTGTAAACTTATATTCCACACCGGCTTCCCAGGTCTTCCTTATGTTTATGTTGTATATGTGGCAGGTGAGCAGTGATCGTTTTTATCACCATAGAGTAGAAGAATACCCCAAAGACAAATGAAGTAGCTAACACTGTAATCATAAATCAAATGCTTAATTGTTGGTTGTAGGACATTTTTGAGTAATAACTTCATTAGAAAAGTAAAATGTAATTTTTAGTTTTGACACTTTCATTTTATTTACTATTTTTTTCCTAATGCACTAATCTGAGTTTTATGAAAATAAGTTCAAAGTGTCTTGGGAATCATTTACAGTTTCATAAGGCTCTGGTTTTGCCTAGGAGAAAACAAACATAGCTTTCAGATAAACATAAAAGCACCAGCTGTTTTTCCCCCAGAATTTTTGTTTTCATAATACTTGCCTTTGGAGATAATTTTCCAAGAAGAAATATATAACGTGGAAATGCTTAATAGTAGGTTTACAGTAATTTTATTACTGTAAATACAAAGACTGGCTTCCATGCCTCAGTAACTGCTCCAGAGATCTGATGTGTTGGAAAAAAAAAAAGAAGCGACACCTAGGAAGCAGCCAAGACTCCCAGTGCCAGCTTGGCCATTTCAGGGACCATTGCCTGGAAACCAGTTTGGTTTTTGTCAGGACAGAGTTTTCTGGAGTGTTAATCTAGTGAAAGGCCTGATCTGATTTCTTACTTTTCCCAGAGCACCTTTGCTGGAGCTTGATGGCTACTCCCGTGAACAGGAGCTTCGTTAATGTTGGTAGTGCCTGCCTCCTCACATCCTTTTGTCTTAGTGGTAAGACATTTAAATAGTTCAGCCACTAACTGGGAATATCTTGTCTCTTCCTTCTTAGAGGAGCAGACATCTTTACAACCTCCATTATATGACTTTCAGCTGCTTAGATTGTGAGCTCATGTCAGCTAAAACCAGCGGGCTCTAAATGAGCCCTGATTTCTTTTGAAGGTGTGTCTGTATCCTGCTGTTTGACTGGGATGAACTGTTGCATCTTCCTAGCCAAAACAGCCTGCCCTCTGACATGGCAGCCGATGGCTAAATATGGAAACTAGATCCATTGATACCTCTTTAAAAGTTGCAGTAGGAACACTGAAGGAAACATTCAGTTTATTGTCATCATCATCATCTTACATTTCTTTCAGTAGACCTTTCTTTCAGCTGACATGCATCCACGTACATGCAGATCTGGCTGCTCTGAGGGGACTGATTCCTTTGCTGTGCTCTTCCCAATTTCACATGCCTGTGTAATGGAAAGAAAGACTGTGTGCTAAGAACATCATAGGAGATGAGCACTGCAGTATCAAATGGTGGTCTTAACTTTGCAGTACATGGGAAAGAAAGTGCTGGATTCAGACACGAGAAATTAAGAAGTTGAGCGATACTGTGTGGAAGATTTCTTTTGGGACATGCATACTCTTTTATGTCTGCCCTTGTGAGTGACATGCAGTTTCTGTGCTGCTGCACTTGTCTGAAAAGAAATGACTTGTATAACTCACAGGGACAAACTTTGCATTTAACAAAACTGGTTCCGGTATCTTTCATAATTCATGTCCCTCACTTCAAATCACCTATCTTTCCATCTCCACAAAGAGATGATCCCTTAAAATCATTTTGCCAGTCACCCTGCCTGCTTTCCTGCCTTTTTCCTTCCTGCTTGCAATCCCACTAATTTGGTTTCTTCAAACACCAGTAGCTTCCTACTCTTTTGCCTTTGCAGTGAATCACCCTTCCATCTTCTGTTTTCCTACTCTTCCTAGCCCAAAGCATCTCTGTTAGCCAGTTGTTGATTCATGAGTTCTGTAAAGGTGATGCAAATGGAAAGGAGAGGGAATGAATTTATGAGAGGCAGTGATGGATTTCCACCATGCAGCTTAATATATTTAAATTTTCTTAGTACCTGGTTGCATTTCTAAATAGCTGTCTTTAGACATGGTTCTAAGTTGAGTATGTGAGGAATGGGGTCGTAAATTTGCAGCTCGGACTTGTTGACAGATTCTCATCAACAGAAATTATTTGGTGCACCCCTTCCTATCCTGAGTATTTCTATGGTCTAAATTGCTATGCTATTTTAGCATCTCAGTCTTTATTCTGTGCCAGACCTCAGTAAGGTAAGAAAGCGGTATGAGCCCGTGGCAGAGATTGGGCTGACACGCGAGGAGGGCATCTGCATGCTGGTGAAGGGGACAACCTGTAGACCAGGCTCGTGACCCGTTGTGGCAGCACCTGGACGAGGGAGGTGCGATGACCTGATCCCTGGAGGTGCCTCTTCCTTTCCCTCCATACACAGGGGCCGCAGGTGTCTGGCCTGGACCTGATCCCTCGGTTTTAGCTGGCAAAGATGGGTCCTGAGTGACTTACCGCCAGGTCTGTGGCTGTGGCTGGGCGGGAAGAAAGCACTGGAGTAGGGTCTGACACCAGACTTCCCCTGACCGGCTGTGGGAGCAGAGCTGCCCGGGGTACCAGGGGCAGGAAGGGTGTGCTCTCACAGCTACATTTTTCTGATATTTTTTCTTTAGCTTCCTGAACAGGTACAAAATACAGTCTTTCCAAAGCAAGCTGTCTCAGTGCTGTGTTTCATAACCACTGGGGGAAAATCACTGAAGGGGAAGAAAAGGTAGAATTACTGATTGAACAGCATGGAGGGCAAAGCATAACCTCTCTTCTGCTCATAAAAAATACTGTGATTTTTCTCAGTTGTGGAGTAACCTAGGTGCATCTTAAAGTTGATAAAGGCATTTTTCTTGGGAAAATTTAACATCTCTGTTCTTTACAGGTATATTCACATAATATTAGTATTATGTCAAAACAACCAGCAATTACAACTGTAGACTTTGTAACTTTTCACACCTAGAGGTAGTAGTAATTAATTAATTAGGACTGGTGAATAAACAGGTTCTTTGGTTTCCATTCTGATTCCCATGCATTACACCTGCTTTTTAGAAGTACAGCTTTTTATTTCAGTCAGCGAAACTAACAATGCATGCCAAAGGATGCTGTTAGAATTCATTATATTTTAAAGTAATGTATGACATGCCGACAACTGTAATTCATTTTTCAGCATAGATTCCTGTCATTTCTATCCCTGTAATAAAGAGTATTATTAATCTATTTTTAGGAGGCAGATTTTTGGAAATATTCTAATTAAGAAAGGTAGAATGGGGAGAGGCGCTGGTCAGTCTTCAGTACGTATTAAAGAAAGTCCTTTGTGGAACTGGGGTTTTTTTTTATGTTTTAAAGAACAGTTGCACTGGGATCGGCCTCGGCTGGGTTCTTACCTTTTGTTATGTAACTCAAAGGAAATGGATAAAATGAGCACAGCATCGCAGATGCGGTTCAGAAACTGCCGCAGGACGAAAGTCTCGGGGTATGAAGCTGAGCAGTTCAGATGTGATGGACCACTCACTTCTGTTACTGCACAAGCTTTATTCCCTTTCAGAGTCTCAACTTCTGTTCCTGTTTTCTGCAGCTGACAATGTTGCTCACAGCTTGTCTGTACAAGAGGGTTACACGGGTGTCTTAAGACACCAAACCAAAAAATCTCATTCAGCGGAGATGCCTTTTTCTAGGTTAGCACATTAGGACTTCAGCAGCAGATTACCCAGAGAGAGAGACATGTTTGGTACCTCTGTGGTACTGCAACCAGAGCAAAGCAACTCCAGTGAATTTGCATGAGGGGCTAGAAATCTGTCTATGTAGGCAAACCCCTAAGGTCATAACTAAAACAAAAAAAAACAAAGCATGGGTTACGAAGACAAAACCCAAAATAACAACAAAAAAGCCAACCCCTTATAACACATCTAATTTTGCAGGGGGATTGTTTAATTGGGAGAGTTGTCACCGTCTGCAATGACAGTCTTTCTGGAATTGTGTGATGCTGCATTCAATATTTTGATAGAAATGGTTCTCAATAAGACAGACAATCCCTGATTTAACAGTGTTCAGTCTGTTTATTCTAAAACAGGGTGAAAAAACAGCTGATGCTTGACTGACAGTGTTTTGTTGGTTTCATTGAATAATTCCTTGTAGCAGGAAGTAGCCGCCGGCCATCCTTGTGTACCATATTCTCGCTGCCAGCGTTTTACAGTGACTGGAAAAATACACTGATTTAGATTCCACTTCATTGCCAAAGCAGCATTACACTGTACTTTGGTACCAATTTAGCTTTCAATTTAGTTGAAGTCTAGGGATTTTTCCAAATTCTCGAAATCTCTTGCTTCATTAGCATCCCACATTTAGTATGTGTTTCCGGATGCATACAATCCTGTGCATTACTGCTTGAGTTACTGTACACTTCTCAGCGACCTAACTAACCTGCCTGATAGATGCTACAGCACAACAGTGCTGCGGTTTTTGGCTAATTAAAATGTGCTTTTAGTTCTAGTGTTTGCAGCAGATCTCTGATGCATTAAATTACCGGCCTGTAGCGCATGCTTTTGGAAGTGCAGAGTCTATTTAAATTTGCATAATAGTTTTTAGGATAACTTGTTGAGGCATTTCACGTGGCTTGCTTAGTCTGAAGCTGATGTTTCCCGGTGCAAAGAAGATGGCACAGAGCTGAGCGGGTCTTTCACCAGGCCTCCAGGAACGCTGCCGAGCCCAGCAGGGTCGCCAGGATGAGCAAACAGCATAAGAAAGGGAAGGATTAGCCCCGTTAACCTCAGCAGCAGAGCTTTTAAACCTCCATGCAACGAGTGCTGGGACAGGCAGCAGCTCACCCCTCTGCGGCCCACACAGCGTCCCACCACCGTTGTCAGTCCATCTGTCCCCGCAGCGCCTGGCAACGCTTCTGCATTTCTTTAACTGAGGGAACACTTGGCAATGCATCAGTTTGTTTTCTTAGACATGACCGCCCTCTCTGGGCTTCAGAAATAGTTCCCAAGCAAGTAGCCAATGCTTTTGCGGCGTACTCGCGCTCCCACGGAGCTGCTGGGCTCCGCTCCACCACCAGCATCTCTGCAGGACGCTGTGCTGCAGGGCATGTCCTGGATCAAAACCATCCTCCTGTCTTCCAGGGCGGTTTTACCCCAGGCCAGTTCACTGTCTGGCCTGGCTAGTTCAGGGGGTTGTGGCGGGCTGGGGGGGGGAGGCAGGCAGGCAGCTTTCTGCGAGTGTGATGCTGGTGAAATCCTGGTCCCAGCGGGCAGGACCAGCGATGAGCTGGGCTGTAGGTGAGCAGCGCTGGCCCCTGAGTGTTTCTGTTGTCTGAGACATCATGAGTGTTCCTGATGTAAACCTGGTGTCTCTAATTTCCTAATCATGTGGGTGGTGACTGAGCTGCAAGAAAGCTGAGCACAAAATTGATGCACAGCCTGCTGGCTTCTAAGTGTTTATATAATTTTCTGTAAGATACACACAGTGTTCAGCTCATGTCTAATTGGTGCTGTTTCTGGGTGGAACACAATATCCCTTTACAAGTCATAGGACTTTTGAAAATCATTTTAAGTAGAGTATTCAAATCTTTCTATATTTTTTCTGATAAAGGAAGTTGTTTGATGTATTTTATTTTCATGACATTTGAGCCTCCTATTTAATTGGGCCTTTTTATGCTCCAAGGCTTTCTGTTTGGCTCATGTGGTATTGGATTGTGTAGTGTTCGATGTTCCTTTGCTTCTTTTTGTTCAGTACACAAAAGCAGATATCTGAAATTCTTCTCTCTGAATACACATGAAAATCCAAGGGGATGGTGGTGGCAGCAGCAAGATTATGGACTGTTCCCTTCCTGCAGGCAATTTCTACCGAGGCAAAAGCAACTGTGCAGCTATGGTTTCAGTAGCATTTGGTATTGCCATTCCAGGGCTGCTAACATCACCACACAGTGCAAGGCGATGGAGAATCAGAGTTGGGAAGGAGCAGTGGTGGATAAGATCAGTCCTGTGGCCATGGTGGCTTTGTTTTGTGTTCTGTGGGATTTTTGGACACTGCTCCAATTTCTTGGACGGGGGCTAGAACAAAATGTTAATCAAGAGTGCTGTCACACATGATAAATGAAAAAATAAAACAACAGAACTTAATCATAAACAGGGCTTGTGAGTCTCATAAACAGAACACTAAAACCCAACTCTAAGTAAGATTATAGCTTGTTTTATCTTCCGTAATAAAGCACATGCGCGCACACACACACACACAGAGGCACACTTAGACTACAGCAAGTGCCGGAGCTTTAATACCCACTTTGTCACAGCAGTGCCACAGAGGCCATGATCAGCCCTTTTAGTTAACAGAAGAACTTCACCAAGCTTTCTTCTCTCTGTCCACTCACAGCAGATGCTGCTATACCCATCCTTATAAATTAGGTGGCAAAATGTTATTTTTAATTGTTTTGCCCTTGGCAGATTTTCTTCCAATCTGTCAGTTCCCTGTGCATTTAACAAAACACAACCCTAACAGAGGAAGGGGTGTTATCATTCTTAAAAGCACCAAGGCTCTATCTAGCATGAACAAAATGCTGCTTTCATGAAAGGTAGCACATTGCACACACTGCCTTTTTGTTACTTCCTGTAGCAGCTAAGTAAAATCACAAAATGGATGAATACTTTTAGGTTTTTTTTCTCCCTGTAGTATATATACACATTTACTGGAAGTCTGTTAAGCTATTTACCATGGTTCTCTGGCTGCCAGTATCTTAAGGCATTGATAAACCACAGAAATAGTACATGGTTCTTCAGGGTCCCAAACTGCTCTTAAAATTGCGTCTACCTGAATCCTTCTTCTGTAATTGAAAACTCTCTTTTGGACTTGGTTCAGTAGTGTCCAAAGGTACTGAGGCGAGTAAAAGGTTGCACTGAATTGGTAGCAGTCAGAATTGTGACAGCAGCAGGGGTGATGAACTCATTTTTGTGAGAGGGTGACAGTCTGCTGTAATCCTAGTCACAGACTACTTCTGCCAGCTGCTTTTTGTGCTTTATCTTCCAAGCTGACGTTTTGCAAAAGATAGACCTGTTATATATATATCCACATGAGAGGGAGGCAAAATCAAATCGGGGAGATACAGACCCTTTAGACGAGATCAGAAATTGGAAGGGCACAAAGTAGGTACTGATACCATCTCTGGAGGAAGTGATTAGATGCGAGAGGGATAAGGGAGGTAATGCCTGCTTCTCAAAAATCTTGCTGCTGCGGTGCTACGTGGCAGAGCAGCCTTATTTTGATCTCGCCATGCTGCATTACCAAGTTTTGAAACCCATCCCAGATATCCCTGCAGGTGCGTAAGTCACTGTGTCCCAGGGCACTGGGAGGGAAGCAGGCGCAGCCACCCTTAATCCATGGCTGGGTCCTTGGCTGTCATCGCTCCCCGGTGTAACATCCAGCTGGGAAGAGTCCTTGGTTGTATGCTGTGGCATTCTAGGTCATCTGCAGCAGCAGACAGCTTGAAATGCAGGCAGGGAGCTTGTCGACATCTCTTCATCCAGCTCGATGTTCCATTAGTCTCTCTGTCATCTGCAATAGATCCTGGAGGAAGTCTTGAAACGTCAGAAAGAAGAAAGATCTGAAAGGTGGGAGGGAAGGCTTCACTTTCCCTGGCATGTTCCTGAAATTACTGAACAATGGGAACACTTACTGTACATGGAAGACTGTCAAGTAGCATTGCTGTAAAATGAAACTTTTCTGTAACACACAAAGGCAGCAGCAGATTTGACATGAGTCTAATGAAACATTTGTTTCTATAAGATTTCTGTCTCCTACAAAATACATGGTGTCATGAAAATGTCAGCTCAGCTTTTTCATCAGTGGTCACCACAGAAAGGCAAATGTCAGGAAGTAGGAGGGAAATGGGAAACAAAACAGCGAATATCACTGGGTTACTGTACAAGCACATGGTACTTCTACAACTTGCGTGTGGTGTGCAGGTCCAGTCCTCACTGCCCAAAAAGGAGGTAGGAGAACTGGGAGAGGTCTGGGGAGGTCAGCAGGGATGATGACATGCAGAAGCAGCTTCCTCAGGCTGCAGGTGAGGTGAGGTGATGGAAGGGAAGCATGATACAGGTCTATAAGCTCATGAATGGCATGGCAAAGGGGGGGTTGTTACTACTATGTGTTGTTGTTCCAGTATGAGGATTTGGGAATACCAATTTTAGGTAGCAGGTGGAGGGCATCAGACAGCAACAGAAAACTGTTCTACCCTGTGTGCAAGACCTGTGGACCTTGCCACCAAGTACTCTTTATATGGGTTCAGCAGAATGTTGGAGAGCTTAATCATAAAGAAACCTACTAACTCCATCCATTAACTCATCACACAGGAGCCATTTACAAAGTCTCTGATTCAGAAAGTGCTGGAAGCTGTGTATGGGTGTTTGCTCTGTCCCCATTTACTTCCCCGTGCATCTCCTTTTTGCTGCTGCAGGTACAGGTGGACCTCTGCTCTCACCCAGCACAGCTATTTCTTCTATAATGTCATGGTTCTCAGTACTTCCAGGACAAAGTGTAGGATCTGTCTTTTCATGTTGTAACCGCTGGAAATCTCTCAGTGAAAAAAAAAAAAAATAGGAAAAAAATAGGGATTTAGCTAAATGTTAAGGTTATGTCATTTACAAGGTGGTCTAATACCACAGTGATGAATGCCATAAAACTGTCGGGGTCGATGGGACTGCTATCATGTACCTTGGAAGTGATCTGTTTGACTGCTGCAAGCTGCTAATAAAGGGGCAGATAGGGAATTTAGTATAAACCGGAGCGCAAAGCAATCTTCTATCAAACTGTTATATTACGGAGGTTATCACTGTACTTCTAATTGGCAAAAATTTGCTGTGACTTACTCTCCAGGCAAATGCATTAACTTGCAGTTGAACAGATTTCTTTGTCCATAATTTGGTTTAACACATGATGAAAACAGTTGATTAAAACACAATTTACCAAATTGCTGTATCTTACATTTTTTAACTGATCGGAACACGTGCTCATGGAGAAGCAGGGGCAGGCTGCAGAGGAAAAGGGCACAACTCTGTAGCATACAGCTGTGGTTTTGTGGCAAGGAGAGGAGAAGGAGGAGGAGGAGAAGCTTCAGAGAGCCTCTTGCGAGGTTGTCAAGGTTACAGGTGCTATTGCTACTGTAGGTGAGTGGCTTGGGCATTCTCTGCTGATAATTGGTAACGGCTGTTTTCTTCCCAGATAACAAAATTTGCATTTTAATTAGATTGTTGCATTTGTCAACACTGAAGCATAACATAGAAGTCATTGGAAGCTTTTCACAGGACCAGTATAAGGACTTTAAAAAAAAAAAAAAAATTACAATAGCAGCATTTATCTCAATAATATGTTTGGGTTGTTTTTTTTTTTTTTTTTTTTTTTTGGTTTTTAAGCATTTAAGAGGTGAGGATTCCATTATAAATTCTCAATGAATTAACCACCAAATATGCTGTGGTAGGTTAAACCTGGCTGGATGCCAGGTGCCCACCAAAGCTGCTCTGTCACTGCTCTCCTCAGCTGGACAGGGGAGAGAAAAAATAATGAAAGGCTCATGGTCCAAGGTAAGGAGAGGGAGAGATTACTCACCAATTACTGTCATGGGCAAAACAGACTAGACTTGGGGAAATTAGTTTAATTTATTACCAATCAAAATGGAGTAGGATAATGAGAAACAAACCCAAATCCCCCCAACTGTCCCTTCTTCCTGGCCTCAACCTCGCTCCCAGTTTTCTCGACCTCCTCCCTCTGAGCCGTGCAGCAGTGCAGGGGATGGGGCTTGCCGCCGTTCATCACGTTGTCTCTGCCACTGCTTTGTCCTCAGAGGGAGGGCTCCTCTCACTCTTGCCCTGCTCCAGCGTGTGGTCCCTCCCACAGAGACACTCCTAGACGAACTGCTCCAGCGCCGGTCTTTCCCGTGGGCTACAGCTCTTCATGAACTGCTCCAGTGTGGGTCCCCCCCAGGGTCACAAGTCCTGCCAGCAAACCTGGTCCAGCGTGGGCTTCTCTTTCCACAGGTCCTGCCAGGAGCCTGCACCGGTGTTGGTTTTCACAGGGTCACAGCCTCCCTTGGGCACGTCCACCTGCTCTGGCGTGGGGTCCTCCCCGGGCTGCAGGTGGAGATCTGCTCCACCGTTAACCTCCACGGGCTGCAGGGCACGGCCTGCCTCACCGTGGGCTTCCCCGCGGGCTGAGGGCGCGGCCTGCCCCGCCGTGGGCTTCCCCGCAGGCTGCAAGGGAATCTCTGCTCCGGCGCCTGGAGCACCTCCTCCTTCTTCACAGACCTGGGTGTCTGCAGGGTTGTTTCTCCTTTCTCCTGGCTGCGGTTGCTGTTGCATGGGTGTTTGGTTTTTTCCTCTCTTGAATACATTATCCCAGAGGTGCTACCACTGTTACTGATGGACTTGGCCTTGGCCAGCAGTGGGTCCATCTTGGAGCCGGCTGGCACTGGTCCTGTCAGACACAGGGGAAGCTTCTGAGAGCTTCTCACAGAAGCCACCCCCAGCTACCAGAATCTTGCCATGCAAACCCAAGACAAATGCCTTCCTAGTTCCTTAGATCCCAGTATAAATGTTCCTTTTGGGAGCTAGGATTCATTGTTTTGGATGCAGGGAAGCTGAGAGCTGTGTGCCAATCTGGTGCTCAGTGTGAGTACTGAGGATTTGCACTGAACTCGCTGCTTTGAAACATCACTGAGACAGCAGCAGCTGTGCCTTAGCGCTAGGAAAGAAATCTCTCCTGATCCTAGCATGGTATGGCTCAACCAGGGTCTGATAGCACCAGTACATACTTTAGGAAGACAAATGACTTCGTGGTAGATTTCAAGCTGCACTCAGAATTGGTACAATATGTCATATTGAATTTTCTGCCAGATTTGAGAGTGATATGGCAAGATCTTCATCTACTGTGAAGAAGTGCAGCACCACTGACTTCCTTAGAGCTACGTAAGTGTATGCAGTTGGGGATGGAACCCAGGAGGAGGTTGATACTATAGATCAAACTCAAACAAGCTATTGCTGCACTGAACAAGTATTGGGTGCTGAAGCTGGGCAAAGCAGCAGTGCTCCCAGGCAGGAGCTCAGAAAGCAGACAGCCCACTTTGTAGACCAAGGACAAGAGATTTCACTGCTCCTGCAACAGCAACATCTGGTCAGAAAGCCCACCACCAATTTGGAGTTGGAACAGCCCCCATTTACTTGGAAATGCTTTTTTATGTGCTAAGTCAGTTAATTTTGCAAATTTCTTAACAACTAAGAAATGTCGTGCCCTTTGTGATGGGAAGCTGAAAGTCTTGCTAAATCAATATAAATGGCCCAGTTTTAAGTAAAGCAGTAGTTTCAGCAAATGCCATGCCTTCAGGGCAGCTTACCCGCTCTGAATGTGGAGGATACATTTGCTTCTGCCTCCCTCTACCAAGGGAGAGAGAAAATGGCACTCGAGTCTACCACCAGCCTTTGTGTGCCCTCTGCCTCCTTGCCCCGTTCTCTGCTTAAAAATCTTCAATTCCTCAGTTTCCTCACTGTCTGTTTAGGCAGACAAAGAACGGGATCATTAGCTGCTTCATCAGTACCATCCATCTGACTGGCCTGGGCTGGGGGAGGGCTGCTGGCAGCACCAGGGCGCCCCGCACCAAGGGTCCCCCCCCTGCTGCCCCATGTGTCCCCCTGTCACCTCTGGCCAGTTCAGCCCTCTAAGTCTGGTGTCTGTGACTGCTCCTCAGAGGAAAAGGAAGGGGATGAGCATCGCCTGCTTGGTGGGAAGGGAGCCACACAGGACACCAAGAGCCATCACTAGCTCATACAGCTTCAAAATTGAATGAGGTTTGGGGTAAAGCTCAGAGGTTTTTTCCCTACAAGTATGAGGGTTGAGAGAAATGATAAAAGGAGAGCTGTGGAATTATTTTTCCATGTTTGGACACTATTGTACTGACATTTATGTGCATGATGTCAGTCAGATATATACAGTCAGATGACCTTTTCTGTAACATTAAACACAATATTGTGCATATGCAATAGTGCAGAGAAAGGTGAGGCAAGGATGCCAGTTGACTGTTGCCAGTCTATATAGGATTCTATATAGGATTTGTAGTTACAGTTATGGTAGGTGCAAATGCAGAACCAGAAAGTAGCCAGTTTTTTATAGAAGAGTTACATGATACTAAAAAAATGTTTGTTGTTGTCATTTATTTTTTTAGAGTCCCTTTCTCAAGTAGATGGTTACTGCTCTTCTGTAGATTTACCAAAGCAATGACTTTCCCCCATATTAAACAGTTTAAAAATTTAGGGCTAACTCGTGTCTTTACATTTAATAACTTTCTGATGTAAGAAGGACTCGTCATACATGGCATTAAGGTGTTGCTAATTGTGAATGGAGGCATTTACATTCTGAATCCTAGTGAATTATATTGTGTGTGTTGCACTATTTTTACTTCATTCCCTGGTTGATTTTTATAACCAAGTATAGCCTGTAACATTTACTTTCCCAGAATGAAATAAATCCTGCAAGTGGATTGACATCACTTGTTCCTCTTGTGCCTTTTACATAGTGTTTAAATTTCAAGTGGTCTTGTAGGTTTCATACAAATTCTCCATGGAAAGTAGATTCTGCTTTTAATATTTTAACTCTTTATATCATATAGCTTTGTAAATTATGGGGCTGTTACAGGCCAGCATGCAAAACATTCAGGGATCTTTAGCTAATGTGCAGGTGAACCCATCTTGGGATGAAAGGTTATTAGGTACAAGAAGAATACAGTATTTAACTGATTAGAGTTAATTAGAATTAATAGATTAGTATTGAAAACTTCTACAGGTCCACCGAGGACAGCATAGTTAATAATGATGATTTATCTCAGTTGAAAGCTGGGGCACCCTGAAGTCTTTCTTCCTGTGTTGTCCATCCCAGTGATATTTTGCATGGACAGACTGAGGGGGCTGCAAGCACGAAAGTATCAAAGTAACATTAGGTTAGTAAAGCAGGTAATTTTACATGAGATACGCTGTATTTTGCTCTCCATTCTGCATCCAAACCCTTGAATGGGCAAGAAGCCACCCAAAACCATGGAAGAAGTCACATGTTAAAAAAACTTGTCAACAAGTCAGTCCTGAATCAAAATGTTGCCTTAAATATTCAGAAGATTGATGGGTACAACCTGGTGAAGCAAATTTCTGCAAGTCTTGCATGTCTCTTCTAGACAGTAACTCTTCAGTGAGGAAAGGCTTTTATTATTGTCAGTTTGGCATCTAATTCTCAGGCTGCTGTGTCAGTACACAAACACATAACCTGATCCAAAGAGATAACTATTAAAATTGATTTGTGAACTATTTGGTTTGTGCTTTAAAGTGCACAGCATGCCCCTACCTTTGGTTTTCAGAGGAAGCACTTAATAAAGACATTTCATTAGAAGACGCCATACTGTTTGACTTAGAGTAGACCCATGGCAGTGGAAGCCTGAGCCTCATCTGTGGTTTATTTACTTGTGTGGCAAACAGGTTGGCAGTCGATAGGTGTTTTGCACACCATATTCTTCCAAGAGTTTCAGCTGGCCCCTGGTGCACATCCTGCCCTGATGGACAGTGGTACCGAAGCACTGTTGACTGGTCGGGCTCTCCCCGAGCAGCTGTGTGTGTGCTTAGTGAATGGGAGGGCCAGGCTCCCCTGAGGACATGACAGTGTGTAGGTAGGAGGCGACTGGTAGGGTTTAGTGCTGCTTTACAACTGCGTGTGGATTCTCAACGCAGAAGTAGGATTGTTTTTTAACAGAACTGTAGATAATACAGCACTCACAGCCTTCTCCAGCAGAGAGATGCGAGGATGTCACCTTTTGAAAGAACCAGATTTGTGTTGTGAACATTGTGCTGGTGGGTTGTTCTCCTGCCTCATCCTTGGAAATTAAGCTATTTTGGTGTACTATGAAAAGGGGTGTTTGTAGACTTGCTGACTTACATGAAGTGGAATATTTCATTTTATCCACAAAAAGCATCTTCATTCAGAAGAGGCTGAAGCTACTCCATTCTACTGGAAAAAGACTATTTTCTCATGAAATGGAAAAAAAAGACTGATCTGATACTTTGATTACTACACAAAATACAGTATTTGTTTACATTGGAAAAAAAGGAATAACATTTATAATCTGCTCTCTAGCAGCCTACAGGAGCACTGCTGCATTATCAACAGCTGGCTTTTTCTCTAGCTTAAATCTGTATTTATCTTCATTGTCAGTTCGTGCCCAGGTCTCTGAGACAGTCACATGTTTCACAGAAAGGCTTTGTTGGACCTTCCCTGAGGGAGGACAGGACAGTCCGTACTGAAAACACCCAGCCACATCAGAGGGCAGTGTCCTGACTCCCTCTGCTGCTATTACACCTTGTGCACGATGCTCACCTTTGTTTGATGTGCCCAGCACTACTCACTTTGTGTTAGGTTTTCTGTGCTCGAGACTAAAACTGAACCATGCTGGATTACAGTGTGCCATGGGTATCGCATAATAAACTCTTTCCTTTTTTTAGGCCCGAACTGCTTTGCAGAAACCATTGTCATTCCAGCAGGCCGGGAGGTGAAAACTGATGAATGCACTATATGTCACTGTACTTATGAAGAAGGCACTTGGAGAATTGAACGGCAAGCTATGTGCACTAGACATGAATGCAAACAAATATAGGAAATCAACAAATCTAAGTACTTTTCGTGGTTTTTATAAAATATCTCACAGCAGTGAGCACCCTAGATGACCCAGGGAAATCTGAATGAGAAGATTCTGGTGAGGAGCAAAGAATAAAATATTGATATTTTGTTTTTCAAAGTAACATAATACTGCAATGCAAAGAAGTGCATATATTTAAAACATCTGGACATAAGAATACCTGTCTTAATAAATGTGTTATTTTCTCAGTGAGTACACTAAAATACACTCTATAAAATATTCTATGTATTTCTATAATACCATTATAGAGCTTAAAAATAAATGTTTTATATAGACAATACAGATGAAAGTACTGTATCATTGCCTGTCCTGTTGTATACATGCACCATGGCCAAAACATTACATTTATATTCTAGTTTCATCATATGAGGGTTTTTTGGGTTTTTTTTTTTTTTTTTGGTTGGTTAGTTGTTTTTTATTTTTGTTTTGTTTTCTTATTTTCAGCTTAGATGGCCAGGAAAGAGCCAGCATATGACAAAACGTTGATGTTCTTGCTTTTGAAAAAATGGGCTAGAATATGCTTTCAGAGAACATGCTCTCATTTATGAATATTGTTGTAGTGTAGAGGTGGCTCAGCTCCTTCTCTTAGTTCCACTGGTTCATATCTACTGGTCCACAGCCAAGATAACTTGGAGCAGTGGGTAATACAAAACTGGTCTCTCGTAGCTGTTGTTATGAAAAATGAATCAGACAAAATCAATTCCTAATACTCTGTTCAGACATAACACATTTCAGCAGAACAACCTCCTCTGTGATGTAAAGAATATAGCATCGCTCAGTTGGTGGGAATGATGATGAGTAACCACAGGGCATTGTTAATGTAATGCATAATGGATGTGACAAGTGCAGCTTGGAAGGGCTAGCGCAGCCAAACAAGCCTCCACTGATGTGGCTCCACATTGTTAATCCGGGGGTAAGAGAGCTGGTTCGTAGCTGCACCATTCCTCAGACCCTGCTCTTGCCACCTTGCTGGTGCTGGTTCAACTGTTTAGTTCTTTCTGGCAGTCTGTATGGGGTCTGTGACACTCTGTGTTGAGGAGGAAGGTTTTGAACCAATTCTTTGAATCCATCAAAGTATTTCTAGCACTGAAGCTGACCCAGACAACATGTGAGGTGAATCACATCTCCCTGCTTCAGCCACCAACAGCCTTTGCTTAGATTCATTTTGGTTTTAGTTTAGTTTATCACCAACTCCTACATTACATCTGCTTTGAATACCTGTTAAGGCAACAGCTCAAGAAGACACTTAAACATGTGATTGTCTTCTTCAAGCTCTTGCTAGAGGGATGACTTAATGAATCAACAGCTAAAAGCAGATGACTATTACTTAAATTCCTGCCTACCCTTTGCTACTTACTGCCATGGTGTAACCTGGTTACCAGGTTTGCATCCATACGTAGTATGATTTTCTGGTACTTATGAAGACCATGGGATTTTTGCCAGTGACTTCAGTGGATTCCAGTTATCACCTCACATCTGTACTTTGAGCATCTGTCTGCCATCACTGGGTAATATTTTCCCCAGTGATGGTACAGGAGAGGAAGAGGAGTGACAGAATGAGAAATCAAGGAACTATCCCTTGCACAGACGGTCCTGTGGAAAAGTCATGCATGGTATTAGTCTAGTCACAAGAAGAACAAGAGAAGAGAACACAGATTATTGGATTTAAATAGTTTTAAATCACACAAAAATCAAGTAAATAATAACTTGCCCTGAAGTGGCTGTGCACGTATGTCAACACTGTACTGGAAATTCAGTTCTCCGGTAGCTAGAATTCCTAGCAGGGATACAGAAAATAATACACCTGAGCTGTCAGTCTGCTGGTGGCAGTAGAAGATGACACAGGATACAGATTATTTTTTTTTCTTGGAAGAGGGGAAGAAGTATTTCATGTGTCATTTGTACCTAGACCATAAGTACACTTCCAGATACAAATATAAATAACTTGATTTTGCCATTTTATAAAAAGAATGCCTTGTTCATTGTATACATCTCATTAACACAGTGAGGCACTGCTTATTTGGGAGTAAAGGAGTTATGATTTGGCTAAAAATTGTATTATTTTAAGTGTACTTATACATTTCATAAGATTCAGTAGTTGTATGACAGAAATCTAGCTCCTAAATCAGTAGGACCCATGCCTCATGGCTCTGTAGGCTTCTGCTTACTAAAATAGAGTATCTGGCCAGCTCTGAAAAAGTGCCATGAGTGCCAGTGGCCTTCCATGCCTCTCTCCTTGAGATGAGTGGAAGTACCCAGGTAGGAAGCAGATGTGTGATGTAAGAGCAGAGAAGGAGGACTGGCAACTCAGTGTGGAATTGCCTTTCCAAATAGGCTGCTTAGTGTCTCTTAGAGAGAGACACATATTTTCAGTGAAATTATGAGAGACTTGGAATTTGTATCAGTGTATGGCCATAATGTTTAAGATTTTGGAAATCTCACCTCAGACTAGTCACCCTTTGCTTCTCCTTCATTGGAGGTTCTTGTTATGCCTTACACTTCCCCTGGGCTTGAATTTCTGTTCTTTTGGGAAGTTCTGTCTTCACTGAAGTAATGAATGCAAAGTTAAAGGATATTTTAATGTGTGTTTGTAGTATAACTTTTATAAATATTTTCTATTGCACATTTTTTCCAAAACATTTTTCTCTTTCAGTCCTGGTACCAGCATATTAATGTCCTCTTCACTGTCAGTCCTTTACCATTTCATATGGAATTTCCTGGGCAGTCATCTTGACACCCAACTCTGTGGATGGTTTCTTAAAGAGATTTTATTTTAAGATATAATCATCTTTGGTTTTGAGAAATAATCTTCAAGTTTTTTGAGTTTTTTATTTCTTTTCTTAATGTAGTGAGGTAGAAGTCATAATGAGCTTTGAACTTTCATTATGCTGAAATGACTGGACACATCCAACTTTGGCCTGTGGTATTACCACGTGAGAGCTCTCTGGTTATCCCTGAGATGGAGAAATGGGCTGAGTGACTGTTCTTGGGCAGATCTCACCCCATTGTGGAACCACAGTTGGCATGCAAGGTGTGGTGGGTTAACCCTGATAGGCAGCAAAGCACCACACTGCCGCTCGCTTACTCCTCCACCTCCCACCCCCAGTGGGACAGGGGAAAAGAAGGGAAGAGTAAAAGCAAGAAAACTCATGGGTCGAGATATAAATAATTTAATAAGCAGAGAAGTGGAAGCAACAAGAAAAAAAAAAAAACAAAGTGGTGCAATGGCAATCACTCGCCACCTCCCGTGGGCAGACCAGTAGCCAGCCAGTTCCCAAACAAAAGGTTGCTAACCTTACCCAAACCTTGCTCCTCTCCATTTTACTGCTGAGAAGGATGTTACGTGGCACTGGATATGTCTTTGGTTAGTTCAGATCACCTGCCTGGTTGCGTCCCTTCCCAAGCTCTTGCGCACCCCTGTGTTACGTGCTGAGCACAAGTGAGAAACAAAGACGAACTTGATGCTGTACACACCAAAGCCAAAATAATTGCATGTTATCAGCATTGTTCTGGTCACAAATCTACAAGAGAGCACCATACCACCTACTATGAAGACCAAGTCCATCCCAGACAGACCCAGTACACGGTGATACTGTCAGCAACTCCCGCACAGAGGCAAACACACCAAAAGACCCTGAGAGCCAAACTCCAGCATGTGACTGCACCAAGCACCGTGTGGACCTTCAGGAGTGGAGTTGGGGAGCCAAGATCTGCGGTCTGCTGCATAATGTCACTTCACATAGACAGAGGCAAAAACAGAAACCTTCCTTTATAGGAGTAGAAAAATGAAAATGTGGAAACCAAAAGGTTTAAAGTTAAAAATAAGCCATTATGGGATGCAGTTAGAAATGATTCACCTTTAAACTAATCTAATTTCCAGGCAAAAAAACAGAACTGCTGTGGTGGCCACACATACTTATACCTAAATGTTATGATTTGGTCATGTTCGTATTTAACCTTAAAAAGTAAAAGAAAGGACGTCTGCATCATTTCCAGTGAACTAAACTCCAGAGAATATCGGCTCCCCTATTGAAGCCTAGGTACTCAGCTGGTTTTTCCTTCAGCGCAAACAGTGTCATGCATCCTTCACATGAAGAGTTCTTCAGCTTTGCAGGTGGGTTGTGTCTATAAAAGCCATATTTCTGGACACACTGATAGCTCATGAATAATTTTGTATTTGAAGGCTTGTTGCCTGGATAATGAGTATTCTTCTCAGATGTTCTCATGTAGCTACATTGGCATGAATACGAGATCTCTGCTTCTACTTCACTTGCTTCTGCTTATTTCCCAGTTGAAATCAAGACAAAATAATTCTTGGTTCGGCCTCATCCATTTTTGTTGAAGTGCACTATACATGAATTTGGTTTCAAACCTGTGTAAGTAGGTGCCTGAAGAGAAAATATTCTGGATGGTTTCAGGTAATTATAAAATTGCAGTTAGCATGCAGTCAGATTCTTTCTACTACTTATTTAAGCCACAAAAATGAAGCGCTGGTATTCACTTAAATGCTTATTCAAGATTTAAAAGGGAAAGGGGGGAAAAAGAGGAAAGATAAAAGATATGAAACAAAGGAGCTGAGCATTACAATAGGAATGTTCAACAGAAAAATAACATAGCTACAATGTCATGCAGGTATTTGATATGGAGATTTTCAAATAATATCATTAGAAAATGAGAAATGTATTTGAGCACAAACTGAAATCCAGGAAATTCTAGTTGGAGATTAAAAAAAAAAAAAGAAAAAAAAATCATACAGTAAAGGTGATTGAATACTGGAGGATGTTGCCCAGAGATGTCATGGAGTCTTCATCCTTGAGGATGGTCAAAGCCTGACTGGACATGGCCCTGAGCAGCCTGCTATAGCTGAACCTGCCTTCAGCAAGATGTTGGACTAGATAATCTCGAGAGGTGTAAAATTGAAAGCCGGGTTTAAATGACATTGAATTAAATTCTTTAATACAAATAAGAAAGAAAAAGATATGATGAAAGGTTCCCTCACTTCGGAAAACAATCTCTTCTATTCTTATATGGTGTAATATAAACTATACTGTCATGATTGTAAAGTATTTGATGTTACTTTTGATGGTAACTTTTAACATCTAAACTATGATAGCTCCACAATACATAGGAGGCTTTGAAAGGCACATGTTATTTAAGAATCTAATGCAATCCAACTAAATGCTCCATTTATTTCTTTTATCAGGCAATGGATTTTCTTCACAGCCTGTGTTACCATGGGGTTTCTGTCTGTAAAAATACACTTTCTGCCCTGTATTCTTGCTGCATTAAAAACAAAACGCAAACTGGGGAGACAGGATTGAACTGAATATCACTGACTATTTTTCTGGCTATCCAAGAATTCAAATTTTTCATCACTTTTTGATAAAAATAAACACTACTTCAGAAAGTTTATAACTTGCTCAGTTTTGAGCCACTGCTTCCCAGAATCTTCTTTCCTCTTAAAAGTTACTTGCACTCAACCATCCTGAAAATTTAAATTTTCAGTCTTTTGAAATGTCCCATTAAACAACTCCCATATCAGAGAAAAAATAAACACGACCTAGTATGTTTTTCCAATTGCTTATATATAAAACGTGCCTCATTCATTTTATACGCTTTTTAAAACAAACACAGGAGAACTCCAAACTTGTGTCAGTCATCAGTTACAGAGAAGTCTAAAGTTTTTATTGTTTACTGCTTGAGGCTATGTGGAAATACTGCTGTGGAATATTATTTAATCAGTAATAGGAAAACATTAACATAATTAACAGCACAAAAGTTGATATTTAAAAGCAGTCAACTCAGCTTACCAAAAACATATGTGACATTGTTCACATTAGGTTCATTTGGGGATATTACTAAATAGTAATGCTACTAATGCTACTTCTGTGACACAGAATCCCTGCTTTTAAAAAGATCATTGCTTTTAAGAAATATACAGCATAATTAAAGCTCATGTTGAATTGGCAGACTATAGTAATGGAATCGCAAATTAGTCTTGCTGAATATGTATAATATATCAATCATAAATGTTGAGTTTGCCACTTACATTCATCAGTAATCTTGTCAGTTCAATAGAACTCAAGAAGTTAGCCTGCTTCATGTTTATTTGGCAAAAAGGGAAAAATACCACATAAAACAGTAAGCATTCCAGTTCCAGAAGGATATAGAGCATCGCTGCAGATTTTGAACAAACTGCAGGACCATCTGCAAAAGTGGGAGTATGCTGAGTCTTTCTGTGTGCACAGATTTTGCCTCATGGCAAAGAGGTGAATTATGAAAAATGGTGAAAATAGGAATGCAAACACCAGTTCACATGCACTGTGGAAAAACAGCAAACACATAGCAGATGTAACATGAGAAAATGAAAGCAAGTTTAACGTAATTATTTGGGGAATAGATAAACAAGGAAAATATTTTGCCATGGTTTTAAATGCAAGGAAATTAAATTCTTCTGGCTCCAACCATACAAGAGAGTAAACCTAAAATATTTTAGCAGCAAGAGATGTATATTTGTCTATATACAGCAGGTTTACACTGACAAATGAGAATTCTTTTCTTGGTTAAGCCAGCATAAACCAAGAGTAATTTAGAAGCCCAGGTTAATGCTGTTAACTGAGATCAGGATTTCTTCCACAGATTGCACCTGTAATAATACATCTGTACTTGACTGCAATCAGTAATGAGAGAGAACATTCACACATACTCATGTAAAGTGCTTTTGTTCATAGTAGGCAGAATTAAAACCAAACTTTTATAACCACTTACTCTACTTTTTCCAGTAAGCCTTAAAGGGTTTGCAAACTTTGTGAATTAAAGTGAATTTCACCTATCAGGAGGACCAAAAAACATTGCTCCTAAACTTTGCTAAAATCCATAAATGTATGCATGGAGAAGAACGTCAATATTCTAGTGTTTTATTCTATTATTTTTTATTCTGATATTCTTCCTCAAAGTACGGATACAATTCTATAAATGCCTTTAATTGATGAAATGGTCTGCCAATCAGAGCTTTCCGTTTCTGATATGCAACAGAAAGGTAAATACAAAAAAATGTCAAAATGCTGCTTAATCTATATTGCTCTTGCCATAAAAAGCTGCCTTCACCTTAGAGGGCAATTCTCAAATTAATTTGCTATCCATACTGTAGGAATTTACATGTGCTGATATTACTTGGTATAGTGTTTTTTTAACAAAGTGTATTTTCACAAAGACAGTATTGCATATTACATTCTCTCTTTAGCCATTAATAATTCAAACTAATGCTAACTAATTTAGTGCTGTTGTGAGTTGGAAATTATGGAGATAACATATGGATGTGCAGTGCTTCAGCCTATTGTAATGACCCAGAGGTCTGTTCATTTCTAATTGCCACACAAAAATAAGGAATATGTAGCCTTTAGTCATTCCATGTATTACAGTTAAATAATTTAATTTCTTAACTGCTAAACATTTTTTAACATGCTCTTTCCCAGCCACGTATTTTCAAATAGTGTTTGATAAAAAGACCTATTTTATATATTCTGCTAGTTACACTGTTTATACTGGTATTTGAGAAAGAGTGTCACTCCATAGAATCCTGATAATGCTTGTTTTCCATTTTTTTCAAAGGCCTTAGTTGCATATGTTTTATATAAAAGTTACTTTAGTTCCTTCAAACCACAAAGGCAAATCATACAGTCTTACTAGTTACTTTCAGATGTATTGTTTTCATTTTGTGTCCTTCACATCAAAATATATTATATTTGAAGCTTTAGGCTCTGTCACGTAAATAGTATCTTAGTGGGATGGTTACAGTATAATATCTTAAGATGATATATCATATTGAAAAATTACTTCTTAGATATAGCACAGTATTTCTTTTTACTCCTTTTTTCAGAGTGCAGTTCCTGAAGACTTACATACTTAAACCTACGGTCCCTATTTGTGCTTGAAAAAACAAACACCTGCAAACCCCATTTTCCAGATACAACAAAGAACTTAAAATGCCTTCACATCTAGCTCATTTTTATACATGAACTAGGTAGGGAAAAGAACTAAGCGGAAAAGAATATAAACTCTGTAGTATTAATTTAAAACTATTCAATTTGCATGGGGTATGATCTGCAAATACAAAACAAATAGGATTTTAAACAGGATTCTGTTACTGAATACCAACTTAAATAAGGCTGTTAATGAATGACAATGACAAGGAATTAATTGAGCCAACCACTCAGTAACTCTCAACAGTCTTACAAAAGTAAAGAAGATGAGTGTCCTAAAACGTACCATGGTATTTTATATTACTGTTTATTTTCTTCAGGTAAGAGCAAAAGTGTTATGCTCAACATGGTATCTTTAAAGGTGGAACAGATGACTGACCCAAGTGGAATTTTACATTCTTTGAGAAGAAGTTACCAACCAGTCAGTAGTGATACTATAATTCATCTTAAAAGAAAGTTTTTAGGATGTTTTTGCATTTGAGGCTACATTGCAACATTCATGACCTTCAGCACTGGACATACACCATGAGCTGTTCACTGTAATTCTCTTAACTGAATGGACAGGTAGATGAAAACTACAGTATAGACTCCTCAACACAGATGGGTGTAAGAGGAGCTGAGGTCTATTAGGAAAGGATTAAGTATGCAAACTACCTCTACTTTTGTATTCTTGTGATTTAAACAGTTAGTTGTGTCTATTGGTATTAACCTATCAGATACTCTAAAGACCTTAAAAATTAAGTAGCCCTAAGTGGTATGACCTAAAGCATTTCACCAACATGCTGATAAATCATTATTTCTTAAAAACAAGTGTATTCTATTGACGTAACCAAAACAAACAACACATTTTAAAAACATTTATTCATATTACTACATTAAAATACATAAGAACTATTGCAAGAGTGCAAATCCCTCAGCTATTAGCATTTTGTAGCTCCATATACCAAACTGCTATTGCACCAAAGGGAGTGAATTCCATTACTAGGTTTATACGATCCTGGGCTGCATACAACTATGGACAAAAAGAACAAGTAAGAAATGTGGAATGTAAGTGATATTAATTTTTTAAAATTGCATTTTAGATGTTTAAAATGCATCTTTATCTATTTGAAAAAAAAGATCAGTTTTTTCCCACCATTCTGCTAGTTGATGGTGAAAAAATTTGATGTATTTTATACATCATCTTTTACACTATATTTTTCTCTTCATTACTTTTCACTTATGTCCATCAATTACATTTTAATAGGGCTTATGTCCAATAAAGTTTTAAATAAACTGCTATAGCTGCTTGTATAAGTAATACAAGACAAAGCTGAAATCTAAGCTCTGATAATTATTAAGAATTAATGCAAAACTGATACATCAAACCAGAATTCAGTGTATGATGCAGAACAAGTGTTCTGGATGAAACACTTTTCCTGTCGGATCATGTTACGCTATTTGATGAAGTCTGTACTGTCATCTGCAGAATGACTTCATCACAAAAGACTAAGCATTATGCTCTTGGCAGAAAAAAAGCAGAATTTGAGCTATTTGGTTATGCTATCCTGAATCGGACTTCAGTTTGGCAACGGAAGCCTTTCTTTAGGATAGATCTTTAATTAACATCATTAGCATTCGGTATGCAAGAGTAATTAAGACCTTTCCTTTTGCAGAGTCGGTGCCTACCTAGTTACTGGGGTTTGCCTACCTTAATAATGACTTCTTAGTCACTACTGCAGAAACCTTCAGCAGGATTTTCTATGTTTGGTTTTGTTTATCTTCATTTGTTCAGGATCTTCAACAAATCTTCATTTGGCTGGCAGGATTCACTTGATCCCTCATGGTTGTTACTACCTGGCCTAGCATTTTTTGCCACTGCTGTTGACCGAAGAGGGTTTTAGAGGTCTTACGAAATGTAGGAGGGAAGGAGTCCTCTGCAGATGATGTCAAACCCTTGCCTTTTTTATACATTAGTATAGGCAGACCAAGGTGGCTTTATGGGAAAGAAAAAGCTTTACAAAAACCTGTAACTAAAGGCATTTTCCAACCTTTCTGTCTGGAAAATCAATCATCTTATGTACCAGAGGAATAATTCTACTCTTTTTATTGAAATTATAGGCACGCTTCTAGTAAACCTTTCAGAATTTTTATCATATTTAATCAGAGCAAGGTAGATTTCTCTTACAATGGGATAAAATGTTTATTCCTCAGAAGCATCATCTGTTTGCTATGTAGCAGAAGGCATGAAAAAAAAGAATGTAATCAAAAGTAGGGACCTGTAGCTTATTTAGCCAGCTGACGGAAAGTTTCTTTAACTGGTAAAACTTAACTTGTTTCAATCTTTTCACTAATGAAAAACTCTTATTGCTTTACCTTCACTTTCAAAGTATAAACATCTTGGCAAAATGTTCTATCTTTACAGGGTATTTTATGTAGTTACCACTTCACACCTCGCATACTGAAATGCACACGACGATTAATTTGTTCTTGTATCCTGTAAGCTAACCAGTATTTTGCACTATCTTCTGATGTTTAGGGCTATTTCAATATTCTCTTGAATAATGTATTTCTATTTGAACTTTCAAGTTACTATGTGTCAGTAATATAAATAATCACCACACTGTGAGAAAGAACTGAAGAAAACCAAATTAGAACTGAACGTTCAGTCTCTAATCTACTAAAAATACCACAGAAATCAAGCTCTGCAGAATAGTAATAGAGGACAAAAAATTATTTCATAAAGCTAGTACAGGGTATAATATCAAATTGTCTCTCCAGAGAAGACCTGAGAAACATAGGACATTCTGTACTGTATTAATCTCACAGCTGCATCTGATGATTAAAAAAAAAAAAAAATCTAAAAAATCTTTTAAATATTATAAAGCAGAAAAATTATATTTAGAAATTTTGATGATGTGAAACTCAGTTGCCCATGTTAAGTAAAATTTAATGCTGGATCATATCTCATGTAGCTGTTACCAAAATATTTAATTAACTTATCCTGGAATAATGTGCTTTATTTAACATAAAACAGAGCTTTAAAAGCAGAAAAACATTCAAATTAAGATAAAATCATATGAGTAGATTTCTAGTATGTTTGTTCTCATCAATTCTGTTTATTCAAGACTGCTTTACAGAGGCAGAAGACAAATTGGAATTATTAATCAGCAGTAACTCCATGTCTTTAAGTCATTACCTCTCAGTAAAGGGTTCTGCCTAAGGCATATCTGGTACCTGAAGAACAAAATTTCGGTATGTTTTACCACCAGTGTTTTCTGCCAAGAAGTTTTCTCTAAAGATAGATACATCACACCGTAACTGATCAGGTTAACATGTTCAACTCACTAATTCAGAAGGAGATTTAGACCAGAGAATGGGAGTGGAAGGTGAGACAATAGCTCAATATTTAATACCATTTTAATATAAAAGCAGAGGGGGAAAAAACAAATGAGGATATACTATGATACAAAAGAACATGATACTGAAGCATGGGGAAGAAAATTAATGCATGTTGTAATACAGGAGATTTAGATTGGTAGATGATGCAGTAAGTGAAAGAGTTACGCTTAGTGCACAGATTGTGTAATGGCAGTGTGAAATAAATTATGCATTGTTCACAGAGCACTGCACAGCAGCATGGAGGAGCCAGAGCTACTAGAACACTACATGAATCTAGATATTCTAAATGTAATAGAAGAAACAGAACAGGTGTAACTGAACATGCAGCTATTTTGATGTATGAGAAGTAAAAATAGAGTGGGTTTGTTTATGAAACCTGCAGAGGATGTGCATAGGTGTTTTTATTTCTCCACATTCTTGGGCCTACTCCATAACTTCTTCCATTCTGCCATATCCTTGCCAAGACCCAGAGACTAGAAACAGTCACACTATTCAAAGTTTAACGTACTTAAATTAGAACATCTGAGTAACATCTGTTTCCATGTTCCAAAATAGAACTGGCCCATGAAAGGGTAACACAGATGATAATCTGAGGTTTGCAGTGTATCTGCGGCGATACTCAGTGACTAGTGCTAACCTATGATGGGTAAAAAAAGTATTATAATTTTTTCAGAAAAGGAAAAAATAATCCAAACCACAGAACAGCTGATCAGACTTCTATACTGTGTAGATTTCATGAATGAACTCTGAAACACATGCAGGTAAGAGGAAAGCAATACAATTTGATGTTGTCTTCCAATAAAGATAAACACATAATTAATTTGAAAGCACGTGATATGGCAACACATAGAAATGTAATAAACTACAGAAAGCTATGACTAGAATGAAATTTAAAAGTGAATATTGAATGATGCTTAAAAGGGAAATAAGAGTTGGAGAGAAATTGCGAAAGGGATTACTCGTGATCTTGCTCTTAGACAGTCTTTACTAAGTATTTCCACTAACAAGATTATCAGAAGTCCCAGTGAACTATGCTGACAACAAAACTGGGAGAAGCTGTGACTAAGGACAAGATTTAAATAGACAGGAAGAAATAAAAGAATGCAAAGGGCCTGTATATTTTTTTGATTAAAGAGGACTGTGAGTACAGTCAGTCACAGTGAAAAGGTGAAGCATGGTACTGTTGTATCATTTGAGAGGTTCTTAGGACCAGAAGAAAAGCACTAATGATGTAAAAGGCACTGGTAAGAGCTCATCTGAAATACCATGCTAGTTTAGTCTTGCTGTGCAAGAATATTAAACTCAAAATAGGGCACATGAGATACAGGTTTGCCAAATGCAAACTCTTACAAAAGCAGATAGATAGTACTTGACCTGTTCTGATTATAAAATAGGCGACAAAAAAAAAAAAATCTATTTAAGCTAAAGGGCATTGACCCCATCAGGGCATATGAGAATGAACTTTCCATGAATTAACCATAAAACAAGAGTAGCAAAAGAGTCCAAAGCTCCCAAATAATGCTAGAATGGACCCTGAAACTGTTTTAACTGGATTACAGGACCTGGTTCCTTCAGCTGCAGGGGAAACTTGGATAACCCAAGAAGTTGAACTCTGCTGTACTTCCTTGGAAAAGTGTTTATCAAAATGTTTCCACGAATAAGTGCTTGATTCAGAAGAATCTCCCCCACTAACAAAGATATTGGGAGAATATTTTATTTTCTACTAATTCTCCCATGCTGAGAACTACTGATGAAGTTTGAGGCATTGAAAACAAATGTAGGGAACTGATAGTGGAGAGTAATCAGGCTGAACAGAGGTCTATCAGACATGACCAAAAAGACTGAACTTGTGGTGGTTTAGGTCAATTAAGACAATATAACAAAAAGAAAATGGTCGGTCTTCTAAGATATACAAAAGCTATTTCAAAGATAAAGTTAACAGAATAATTTCCAGATTTACTGTGACAGAACAAGTAACAGATACAAACTACTTCAAGTGCAATTACATAAATATCTTAGAAAAATTTTTCCAGTGGTGAGGATGTGCAGTACTGAGTTATATTTCCTTGAGAGTCTATGTAGTCTTCTGAGGTTTTAAAGATTATGAGCATACATGTCAGGAATAACAGAAGCTTGTATCTTGTGCCTTGAGGTAGAACAATAAACAGAAGGACCCTTTCAGTTTTACTGCTTATGATATGGTGTTTTGGATTCTGGGAAAGGAAATCACTGACGCTGGGTTGATGCTGGTGTAGGGCTATGTAGTGATTCTGTCTAGTGCAGGAGGTAAAGGAGCATGGCAGCTAAGAAAATTATTAATTTTACTACTTACGTTAAGCAGCCACCAGAGCTAAGATGAAAGTTGTGTTTTGTAGAAAAAGGGAATACAGATTAGTTTAGGATGGAGTAAGACATTCTGGGGGAAAGCCCAAAACAAAACTGCAGTCTGTACAAAACAAATCATCCTAAAGAAGACACGTTCTTCTAAACTTGATTTTAATATACCTTTCCCTGAAATCACGTGCAACAATATTCTGTATTATAATAAATGTAATATATTTTATATGTATCCCTTCCAGATACTTGTCACTTTTTGCTGGAAGACATGAACCAAAAAGTTTAGATTCCTCCTGATGAAAACAACAAACTGGAAAAAACAATCACATATGGAAACATTCACATGTCCTGCAATTTTAGAGTTGTCTCTATTTTCTTCCATATTCTTATTTCTTTTCAAAATGTATTCTATTCTGTAAACTGTCATTCAATATGTAATCCAGTGTTTTCTTTCACCATTTCTAGGTCTCTAGGGAATCATCTGTCAGAAGCTTGACTACAGATTACTCTCTCTATGTCTTGTCTTCCATCGTTCCCTTGAGACTTCAGGCTCAATATTTGGGAATCATACGAATAACCTTTTCTTGGGTGAAATGCAATCTGGCAAAGCCACTCTTTAAAACACCAATTCACTCCTTAGCATTTAAGGAGGGTAATACACAACCATAGAATCACAGAATGGTTTGGGTTGGAAGGGACCTTAAAGATCATCCAGTGCCACCCCCCCTGCCCCGGGCAGGGCCCCCTTCCCCCAGCCCAGGGGGCTCCCAGCCCCGTCCAACCTGGCCTTGAGCCCTTCCAGGGAGGGGGCACCCACAGCTGCTCTGGGCACCCTGGGCCAGCGCCTCACCACCCTCACAGTAAATAATTTCTTCATTATATCTAATCTAAATCCACACTCTTTTAGTTTAAAACCATTATCCCTCATCCTATCACTATACTCCCCGCTAAAAAGTATCACTTGTTTTAATATGAGGACCAACAAAATAAAAATCATCAGAATATCACAGATATTTACAAATATAACTTTATTTTGTGAAGCTATACAGAGTGACTGTTTTAACTATTCTTACTTTACTCAGATCTCTAATGTAGCATTTAAATTTGGAATAAAAGCAGTCCATTATTATGCCCCCTTTTTTAAATTTAAGAACAAAAATAATTATCTTCTTTGTCTCACTTTGAAATAGCACTTGAAACATCCTTGTCTGCTTAAAGATTTCCTATTCCAATTCCAGAAAAACCCATTGCTCTCTAGAGGTCTGAACTTAATCTGCTTGATTTACATTTAAATCAGTCCATAGAAATTGTGGGTCTGATTTAAAATCTAAATCAACAGGGTCTTACAAAACTTCTAGCCAAGTACTGAACTGATCTAGTACTGGTTACCTCGATAGACTTGACAGGATCACAGCCCAAAAGAGTATGGCATAACAATTTTATAAAGTTGCTTCACTTTTATCTATTTAGGAAAGTACTGAGTTTAATCAAAGCAAAAAACATTGTAACAGTATTTAATACTTTGTACAATAAACGAATTTTTCACTTACCACAACACTCTGGACAGTCTGGATGTATTAGAGCATTCATTCCATACCCTAGATAGCAGCAATCAACCCATACCATTTACAGAGTCCCCTCAATGTAGTATATTTCAGGCAATGGTTTAGAACTTTTCCTGTTAACTTCCATTTGTTGATTAAAAAAAATATCTCTATAAGGTGTTTTTCCTAAATTGAAACAAATAATATTTTTTCAGATTCTTTGATGGAAAGAGGTCAGAATACAAGAGAAGACAAACGAATGGATGAGCTAGGATTAAGATTTGAAGGATGTACCACTAAATCTTTTGATTGTAGCTGAATGGAAACAGGAAGACAATCTGATATTCTTGGATATGTTGGTTTTAATTTAGATAAACCTTGATCAATTAATAGAATGTCTTTGCAAGTGTTCAGGATTATACAAATAGAACTTTAAAAGCAATGGCAATTCTGTCTACAGTAGACATCTGTAGCCTAACATCAGTAGACTTGCAGCTTTTCCATCTACATAGGTACTATTATTTAGGTCCACTTATATTTCAGACATACTTTCCATTTTTATTAGTTATTTCTGTCCAGTAAAATGAAAATACCAAAGAACTCCTGAAACGAAGTTAAATAGGGGGATTATTATTGTATCAATCAAATATAATCACAGGAGACTTAATTCCCTTACTCAAATATATTTGCACAAATACAATCCTAGATAGGAAAAACATTAATTTCAATCAGGCAGAACCAGCAGCACAGAATCACAGAAATGTAGGATACAAGGCAGCTCCATTCCATCTGATCTGCTCCATCTCTAGACAAATGCAAGCTTTATTTTTAAAAATCCCTTCTTTTCTCTGGAATTTTGGACCATTTTTTATGAAGTGTCTTCCACTGGAATATTAAATATTTTAAGTCATAGTAGTTAAAATTAAAAATATGACTCCTAACTGGCTAAAATATATCAAATATATAACAAAAAATAGACCCATTAAGAATCTGACAAAGTCTAACAGTAAAAATTGTCAATGCTTCATATCCAGACAGTGCTTCATTTGTATCAGGATTTAATTATATATAAAAAAAAGCTAAAAAGAAAAAAAAAAAAAAAAAACAAAAAACCAACTTTTAATAGGCTTGCAAAGTTCAGTATACACACAAATTGGCAAAAACAAATTTATTCATTCTGTCATAATTTGATCCTCTTTTCTGTTCAGAAAAGATGAACTTTGATCATGAGCTTTCCCCACAAATTTAGAGGTTTTTTCAGTGTACAGGATGGAAGCTGCTTAATGAGTACAATGTTATTTTAGACTCCCTCACCCCCCCACTGGAATCTCAAAGCATGAGTTGCATACCTGCAATTTCTTGTTATTTTTCCTGTACTTTCCTTATCCTTTTCCCTTTAAGAACCTCTGAAATTATATAAAATATGCACTTTTGAGTAGATCAACTGTGTTTTTGCTATTGGCATGAATATCACATGCAATGCTTTGTCATGGTTTGAGCCTACTCAGCAGCTAAATGCCACGTGGTCGCTCACCCACCCTCCCCCCACTTGGGAATGGGGAGGGAATCGGAGGGGCAAAGGGAGACTCGCGGGTTGAGATAAAAACAGTTTAATAACAGTAACCGAATAATACACTGACAGCAGTGCCAACAGGTAACATACCATACAGCTGCTCACCACCCACCGACCAACACCAGCCTGCTCCCAGCTGGCGATCCCCAACACAAAGGCCCCACAGCCACACTCCCAGAAGTGAGAGCCCATCCCGGCCCTCTCCTGCCTTTATATAGTGAGTGCAATGTCACATGACATGGAATATCGGCCAATCGGGGCCCAGCCCTCCAGCTGTGCTCCCCCCACCCCCGCACACAGGTGAGGGCACTGGGCCCTGGGGAGCCCCTGGGGTCTCAGGGTGCTGCAGCTCCTCCCGCTGCTGAACCAACAGGAACTCTATGCCAGCCCCAACCAGGACATGCTTTAAAGCATTTTCACAATCAAGAAACTTTATTATTAAATTCTTATAATATTTTCTGCATATAAGCAGTAAATACATTCCATTTACTATAAAAATTCTAACCATTCTTTACAAGCAGACAGATTTTTACCTGAAAATGTAAAAAAGATTTCATTCTGTGGACCTCCTCTCTACATTTTTACATGATGGCATTCTGACTTAATTAATATAACCTCACAAGAAAGTTCAGCAACAAGTTTGCTTAGTATCTGAAGCAATGCTTTCTCAAAGTGTTATGAGAACTGTTGCAGGGGGCTGCATGATATCGGGCTGTGAACTCACAGTAATTTTTATGATCAAATTAAGCTGCAGGAAAAAAAGTGCAAGATGATGAGGAACATATGTGAAGTAAAAAGAAGAAAATTAGTTTGTGTATTTGAAAATAAAATTGCCAATTTAAATCCTTAATTTATAACCAAAATATATTTTGCACCCCCACAGAATTTTTAGTGATAAAATGGTGTATGCAGGGCCAGCAAGAAAGACTTAGAGATTTTTATGACCCAAAATTCTTATTTATATACGCAGGTAAGCCTTACTTTTTATTACTGTATTTTTTCTTTTAATTTTTAAATCAACAAGAGATTACAGTAAAGGGATCAGGAATATGAATGCTAATGTTAAGCATACAAAATACCCTTTAGTATGTGGCACCCTATTTCACTGCACACATTATGGCCAGCTATAGTAGTATGTTATATATTTTTTAGTCAACTATCACAAAAGTATTTTAAAGGGCTTAAAAACTGAATCCTATTCCCCAGAGATCAATAGAAGATGAACTAATAACATGAACAGGAACTCCTTCTCTGTGAGCAGAAATAACTGCAAGAGCTTCCATATAGGTATGAAATTTACTTTTATGGATGGATCAACTATTTCACGTTTACTGTGAAGCTAAATGCACACCTGGGCATCCTTTACAAATAAGCCAATGTACCACAAAAAGCATGTTTCTACTTATTTCATGATAAGCACTCTACTTGCCCAAAGTTGAAGATCAGCAGAGCACAATAATAAACAGGAGTAAAAGAATGAAGAACAGGGATCATGTTGTGGGTATAATCACAGAAATGAGAAGGGGGCAGCGGGGAAGAAAGAACAAAGGAATAGGAACCAAACCAGCTGGAAGAAACAGGACATCCGGAATATGGTACCAAATTAAGATGGCTCATTAGATCCTCTATCTTGCTTTTGTCTCCACCATTTCCCTTGCTGCTTCACATTCCAGATTTTTTTGTGTATGTCTGAAACTTGAATTTTGTGTGCTAACATTCAGATTTGATCCTCACTGAAGGATGTGAGTCTGCATTGCTGAAAACTGTAACGTTTTCCATCGAGACTGTTTCAAATAAACTTTTTCCTTTCCAGTTATGTCAAGCAAGCTAGCTTCTAAAATCATGGTTATTCTGTATGAAGGCTACTGTTCCAAAGTGAAATTAATTTACATCAGAGGTTAATTTAAGTTATTGTGCTCTACCATGTTTCTAAATGAGCACTGGTACGCATTTTAAATTCAAGATCAAAGTTTCTGCTGAAGGGAACAGGAGCTATTGCCTACTTCTCCACAAGAACAAAATATCCTTTAAAGAAGAAAAGGAGTGCTAGTAATGAATAAATGATCTTTCACTTTACCAAAGACTTTTTACCTGCTGACAGAAGGAAAGGTAATCAGAACAGGAAAAAATAAGCTACAAATATTACATCATTAAATGATATGTACTTTAAAAACACAATCAGGTCATAATTAAGGCATTAACATGTGAAATAAATCCATATGGCTGTGCTGAAATTCATCTAATAAAAAATAACTCAGTTTAACATTATGCTATTTTCATGTTATTAAGGACTACTGCCTATTCAATTTGTTACATTTCATTATGTTTTATGTTTCTTTTTTAAAACGAATTGTATTCGTAAGTTTCTCAGTCAGCCATCGAACTTCATTTAAGGCTCTGTAAATGACATTAAATGAACTGCCTAATATCAAAACCAATTTCCCAGAGAAACGGAATGTCTTTATCACTGCAAATTAAATTCTAAATAAGCCTACTTATTTAAAAATAGCAACACATTTTGAAAATTTAAATTTTTTCAAGGCAACAACACACCTGGATTGATAACTTGCCACAAATAAGGTATTTTATTATGAGTTTTTTATCAAGTTGCATTTCTGTTAGCTTATAAACAATGGAACAAGTATAAATTCCACTCAAGTTGAAGTGTCTCAGTATTAAAGTTCCTGTTGGTTATATGTGCACACTGCTATTTTCTAGTAAACACAATGATGAAATAAATTTAGTTGTCACCATGAGAAAATGCAGAAAGTAAGGGTCCAAATGGTTATTTGCTGTTAAGATGTGCACAGAATAATAATATTATGGATTCAGCTTAAGGCACAAGACTCAGAAACTGAAGCTGATTGGGTGTCACTCAGTTCAGCCTTAAACAAATATGCGTTATTGCTGCTGTGTTTTTAAGTATTGGTTGACAAAGCAGTCCTAGAAACCTGTGCTTATTTGGTCTCAGGCATCTATTGTTCTCTCCAATAACAACCTCCAAGAGCAAAAAACTCCCAGAAAAAAAGGACACAGTGGACAAATAATCTCTTTTTATACCTTTATCTAGTCAAACTGACTACTAACCTTCCAGTCTTCAGGAACTGCCTCATGAATTAGCTGCTGGTGGTGTTTAACATTCAGTAAACTTCAGAGTAGGCAAGACAGGAAGTTCAAGTTAAGCAAGTACTGTATAATAGACCTTCCAAAGAATTATATGCACATACCAAATGAGAATCATATATGTTTGAGATTGTAAAATAACCCTTCTGCATGTAAAGATACACAATGTTACAGTAGCCAAAGTCTTAACTCCTTAGTTCAAAGCAGACAGGAAGTATGAGCCTCCTTCAAAGGACAAATCATGAGCGTGGCTCTTTAACTAGGTTTTTAAAGGGAAAGGAAAGAACTATTTAAGGTCAGATTTGAGGACTGCTAATGAGCTGCATGTGGGTTACAAGATGACAGTTGATGAGTCATTTCCTGACTTGAAAGTCCTCAGGCAGTAACAATATAGATACGGGTTTCACAAACAGTAGCATGCAACCCACCCTGCTGTCAAAGAAAACGTTGGGAACCACTAGATTAGAGACGATTAGAGTAGATTTCAAGGCAAAATACTCACTTTGATAAAGTATTTTGACAGTGGATTTTTGTTTCCATTTTCAGATGCCAAAAAAAAAACCCACATCTTTTTAACGTCCCAAATAATTTAGACCTTTTAGGTAGACAATGGAAACTTAAGACAATTAGTGTGGTGTGAAAGTACCATATTTTTAGACTGAAAAAAATCAGTGCTAAGGACATGAGATCTATACTACACACATTTTAGGGCTTTTACTTCAGACCAGTCCTAATCTGGTTTTAGAGATTGAGCATGCTATTTCTCAAAGCAAACTTTTCCCATTAACTTCATCCAAGATGAATCCAGCTTGTGCACTCAAAGACCAGACCATGATTTAAATAAAATGTGGCAAGTGGATACAATCAAACAATTCACGTCAAAGCCCCACTTCCATTCAAACTAAAATGTTTATGTAGATGCATGCTGTTCTTCTTGGTATGAGATTTTAAAAAAGAAACTGGGAAAAGATAGCCTGACTGAAATGCATCTTTTTACATATTTGGCAGGATGGTGTAGGACAACTTTGTTTCTCAATAAACCATTTAAGCTTTTAATTAGCTTAAGTTTGTCATATATACCACTGTGTTTAAAAAACAACATAAACAAACAAAAAACCAATTCAAGCACTAGTAAAAGAGTACTATCAAAAAGACTGAAAGTGCAAATTCTGTGACACGAATGGTTTGGGATTCTGTATCAGCCTAAATTCTCAGATTAATGGCACAATGTCTTTCATTTTTTGAATGATGAAGAGGTTTTTAATCTTATAAGGAACTACTCAGGATGCTAAATCTACAAACTAGGATGTGATTTGCTACTATATCCTGGAATAGCTATCGTATTCATATTGTCAGAAAAACAGCATAGATTTAAGAACTACAGTTCTGATCTTTGACATACACAACTGCCCTGCGTGGGCCATAAGCAACAACACCATCAGTTGACTGGATAGCTGGAGCATCTTTAAGATATATAACAGACACCTTTGAAATACTTATAAAATGCATTACTGAACTGCAAAGATGACCAGAAGTCTGAAAAAGACAAAGCTTGGAAATCCAGTGAAGAGATCTGGCACAAACATTTTTTGGAAGCACATGAGCAGAAATGGAAAAGTAAAGTGTTGTTCTGATGGATTGACTCACTGACTTTGTTCAAGGTAGGATAAAATTCTATAATAATAAGTGCTTCACATACCAGAAAAGAACAGATTTTTTACATAGCAACCATTAATTATATTAATGGTATGTCTGTGTGTAAAGAAGCTCCTTTTGGATCCTTTTGGGGTTTTTCTCCCCTAGTGTTATAAAATAAAACACACTTAAAATGCCTTGCTCTGTGGGATTATTTGGATATTGCCTCGGCGATACTTAAGGCCAGCTGGATGGCTTTCACCTCTGCAAATTGACTGGATTCACCCTCTTCTTCAACAGCTTCTGCGACCTGACATGTGGGGCTCCACACAGCAGCCTTCCACTTCCGATGTTTCCCTACAATGCGGCAGGACCCATGGGTAAATAAGACATATCGCTTCTCATTATCTGGTAGTTCATTATATGGTGGTGCCTCTTCAGCTCGGGTCACCTCTTCCTCTGGTGACATTCCAAAGTATTTGTTTTGTGGCCAATTTGTGATTACTTCTAGTATTCCTGGGTGGTTGGCGTTTCCTATTCGAGCCCGCTGTGTGATGAGCGCGACCCACTTACTCCACGTACCATCAGTTGCATGGTGTGTTGAGGGGACCCTCCCTTTGAACATCCAGCCCAGTACCGGCAGTCGGGGTGCCAAGAGGAGCTGTGCTTCTGTACCAATCACTTCTGAAGCAGCTCGGACCCCTTCATATGCTGCCAGTATCTCTTTTTCAGTTGGAGTATAACGGGCTTCAGATCCTCTATACCCTCGACTCCAGAATCCCAGGGGTCGATCCCAGGTCTCCCCTGGTGCCTTCTGCCAAAGACTCCAGGTAGGGCCATTCTCCCCGGCTGCAGTGTAGAGCACATTTCTAACATCATGTCCTGCCCGAACTGGCCCAAGGGCTACAGCATGAATGATTTCTTGTTTAATTTGTTCAAAAGCTTGCTTTTGCTCAGGGCCCCATAAAAAGTCATTTTTCTTCCAGGTCACTTGATAAAGAGGGCTGACGATCTGACTGTAATTTGGAATATGCATTCTCCAGAAGCCTATCACACCTAAGAAAGCTTGTACTTCCTTTCTGCTGGTTGGTGGAGACATAGCTGTTATTTTATTAATCACATCCATTGGAATTTGATGACATCCATCTTGCCATTTGATTCCTAAAAACTGAATCTCCTGTGCAGGGCCCTTGACTTTACCCCGTTTTATGGCGAAGCCAGCTCTCAAAAGAATTTTAACTATTTTTATTCCCTTCTCAAAAACTTCTTCTGCTGTATTCCCCCATATAATGATGTCATCAATGTATGGTAAGTGTTCTGGAGCTTCACCCTGTTCCAGTGCAGTGTGGATCAGTCTGTGGCAAATAGTGGGACTGTGTTTCCACCCCTGGGGCAGTCTGTTCCAGGTGTATTGGACACCCCTCCAGGTGAAAGCAAACTGTGGCCTGCACTCTGCTGCCAGAGGGGTGGAGGAAAAGGCATTGGTGATATCAATTGTGGCGTACCACTTGGCTGCCTTTGACTCCAATTCATGATGAAGCTGCAGCATGTCTGGCACAGCAGCACTTAGCGGTGGTGTGACTTCATTCAGGCCCTGACAGTCCACTGTCAGTCTCCACTCTCCATTAGACTTACAGACTGGCCATATGGGGCTGTTAAAGGGTGAGCGAGTCTTGCTGATCACCCCTTGGCTCTCAAGCTGACGAATTGGTGGATGGGAACTACTGAGTCTCTGTTGTTGTGATACTGCCGTCGGTGCACAGTCGTGGTAGCGATCGGCACCTGTTGCTCTTCAACCTTCAGCAGTCCCACAGCAGAAGGATCCTCTGAGAGCCCTGGCAGAGTGGACAGCTGTTTGATTTCTTCTGTCTCCAAGGCAGCTATACCGAAAGCCCACTGGTACCCTTTTGGGTCCTTAAAATACCCTCTCCGGAGATAATCTATTCCAATAATACAGGGAGCTTCCGGGCCAGTCACAAAAGGGTGCTTTTGCCACTCATTTCCAGTTAGGCTCACCTCAGCCTCCAACACAGTCAGCTGTTGAGACCCCCCTGTCACTCCTGAGATACAAATAGCCTCTGTTCCTTGGAAATTCGATGGCATCAGGGTGCACTGGGCACCAGTGTCCACCAGAGCCTTATACTCCTGGGGATCCGATGTGCCAGGCCATCGAATCCACACAGTCCAGTAAACACGATTGTCCCTCTCCTCCACCTGGCTGGAGGCAGGGCCTTCTAATGCTGCTCATAGTATCCATTGTCGATGAAGGGGTTAGTGTGGCCTGTGCGAATCTCGGTCTCATCCTGGCTACTCACTTCTTGTAAATACGACTCGGAAGTTCTCCTCATAGGATCAGAAGCAAAGTCAACTCTTCTACGTGGTTTGGATAACTGATCAGTGGAGACTGGCGCAGCACTTCTGGAAGAACCTTGATTTGTAGCCATTCTTCCTTCCAACTCTCGAACCCACTCTCTTAGAACGTAGGTGGGTTTCCCATCCCATTTCCTCATGTCTTCTCCATGGTCACGCAGGTAATACCAGAGGTTCCCCCATGGTGTATACCGTCTCGCTTGAGTAGGGAGCCGTTTGCTCCTGATAGCCGAGACCTTAGCCTGTGGAGGTGGAGAGTAGGACATGTCCTCTCTGAGTTGTCGGACTTCTTGTGACAGTTTCTTCACAGCTGCAACGATGGAAGAAGAGAGACTTTCTTCGTAGTGCTGGAGTCAGCGAGCCAAGTCATCCATAGTTGGTCCCTCTTCGTCTCTCCAGTCAAATACTGCTAGTGCATTCGAATGTGAAGATGGAGCACTCCGTATAAACTTCCGCCACATGGGCCGGCTGCATTGGACTTCATCTGGGTCTGTGGGTAGCCACGCATCGTCTGGATCATAATAAACCATCTCCCGCACAGCCAGTTCCCTCAGGTATTGGATACCTCTCTCCATGGCAGTCCACTTACTTGGATGACACGTAAGATCTTCCTTGAAGGGATATCTGTCCCTCACGCCTGACAGTAGTCGTCTCCAAAGGCTGAGCGTTTGTGTCTTTCTTCCAATAATCTTGTCAATGCCTGTGTCCCTGGACAGGGATCCCAGTTGCCTGGTTTCTCTACCTTCTAATTCCACACTGTTGGCCCCGCTATCCCAGCATCGGAGCAGCCAGGTAAGGAGGTGATCACCTGGATGGCGGCTGAAATCCTTTCGCATGTCTCGTAGTTCACTCAGGGATAGGGATCGGGTGATTACCACTGGCTCTGCCTCCTCCTCCTGTTCTTGTGACGGCCCTGGTTCACCATCATCTTTTACAATGCGAGGGAATTTTTTAGTGGATTTCTTCTTCAGTATGGGAGCAACTGACACCGTCATGGATTGATGCTCCAGTTCACCCGCAGTACTTATCGTAGGGGTCGGATTGGCTGCAGTGTCTGTCGCCTGAGTTGGAGTGGCTGCAGTGCCAGTTGTTTTGCTCTCAGATGCAGAGACGTCTTCCTTTTGAGGATGCTGCATAGTGACGAGCAGGGTTCGGTAGGCATGGGCCAGGCCCCAGCATGTTGCAATGATCTGCGTCTCTCTTGAGGTGTCAGGATGACAGCACACCTTTTCTAAATATTTTACTAATTTCCCAGGATCCTGCACTTGTTCAGGGGTGAAGTTCCAAAACATTGGAGGTCCCCACTGTCCTAGGTACTTGCCCATGCTACCCCACGCTCCCAGCCACTCATAGCTCTGCAACCCTGGGGTAGACCTCTGGGTGGTATTCAAAACAGTTGCTTAACCCAAAACAGAACCTGAACCACATTCAGGAACACTACAGCTTCCAGAAACAAGACAACAATGTTAATATGAGCATTCCATGGATATTCAGAGTTCTCAGCATTCTCAAGTATACTTGAAAGTAGCTTGGAGAAGGGGAAGATAGAAAAAGGTATCTCCCCTTTGGGTGGGCTCTCCGAGGAGAAAAGGTGGAGGGTGTAGTTACTAACCCATTCCAGTAGGTGCCCCCCAGTGTACGCAGACGATGACCACGCTGAGTACAAATGCCCCACTACTCCCAGGACTGACGATTTTATCATGCCATAGATTAGTGTTACATAATACAGCAAGGCAAAAATCTTAATCCAATTCCCACGGGTAATAAGCAGCAGCATGGGGACTACGTACGGTAAGTCATGTGATGTATAACACAAGTGCAGCACCAAAACCCACGATTTTAGGAGCCAAGCAAATGACATTAGAACAAGATGGGCAATCGTCATTATAATAAACTTGATAGCACACACAGATCAAATCTGTTATTATCTCAACCCTTTGTGCCCCACATTGGGTGCCAAAAAGGACTGTTGTGGCTTGAGCCTACTCAGCAGCTGAACGTCATGCAGTTGCTCACCCACCCACGGACCAACACCCGCCTGCTCCCAGCCAGCAATCCCAAACACAAAGGCCCCACAACCACACTCCCAGAAGTGAGAGCCCCTCCCGGCCCTCTCCTGCCTTTATATAGTGAGTGCAATGTCACATGACATGGACTATCGGCCAATCGGGGTGCAGCCCTCCAGCTGTGCTCCCCCCACCCCCGCACACAGGTGAGGGCACTGGGGCCTGGGGAGCCCCTGGGGTCTCAGGGGGCTGCAGCTCCTCCCGCTGCCAAACCAACAGGAACTCTATGCCAGCCCCAACCAGGACACCTTCCAATTCTTTCAGAGCAAAAAAATTAAGTTATTCCCCTTCCTTCCACCCCATCTCTTATCCAGACCAGTTTTACAGTAGACCAATTTCTGTATTTTAAAATTATATATTAAGAACAAAATTAAAGGACAGCAGAATTATGCCAGTCAGCTTTTCAGAAACAGGATTTTTCAGACATTTAGAAACAGCTATCAATCCAGAACTCAAATTCTAATCTTCAGATTAAACTACCGAGCATGTTCAAATATAAATATGAGATATCTAAAGATATCCAAATAAGTAAATTCAGTGAATAATTAGACACGTACAGAAACAAAAGCTAACACGTTATATAATAAACATGAGTTCACCTGAAAAGCTTCTTAGGAATTAAAGATACTCTCTTATGTAGTCTAGACAGGACTCTGACAGTCTCACAGGAAACACATAAATTATGGATCAGTTATAAGGATAGCATGAGTATACAGATATACCCGTCTACTAAAAGCAGCTTCGTATTTCTTCTGATTCTCTTTCCTTCCCTCTCCATAGAGTTGTTTGGTATACCAATAGTAGGCTTTAGAATATCTGGGGTTTAACTTGTAGTTGAGAGGTTGAGTGCAGGTATTTAATGTCAGTTGCTTTGTTTTACAAAACTATAGTGCGTACTTTTTTCAGTCCTATGAAAGGATAGTTACAATCTTCCAACACAAATATTTTTTCCATGCATATGTTAGGTGGCAGTGTGCATGAAAAGCAGTAACTTTCCTGTAAATTCAAATTCCAAGGTTCATTTTCAGCAAACTAGAACAGGCTTATTTCAATGTTTGCATTTGGAAATAAAGATTGAAATGCTCTTTTCTGTTCTATTTAGCTGTTCAGAACACTATCAAAAATGCTGTGTTATGCAGTAAAACTTTAAGATCCAGAACATAAGAAGCAATTATTTTGAAGTTTTTTTCCTCCACTTAAAAGTATATTTTGAAAACCTCTTATTCTCAACCAGCACAACAGCTGTTTAAAAACTTCAAAGTACAAATTCCAGATCTTAGTATAAAAGAGCCACTATGCTAAGTGAAGAAAAATTACTTGCTAATTTTGAAGTTGTAATGATTTTAAATTACATTTTGTGCAGTATTTAATTTTTCATTACTCTTTCAGCTGCACATAAGTGGACTGGAACTATCTGTGAACAAAGCTGCTTCTTCAAAAAACAACTGCTTTTAATGGCTACAGAAACAAGTGTTTACTGCTGTTTGTGAGCTTTTACTGTAGTCATGATGTTTGATGTGCATAGCTAGACAGACTTTTGGGGCACAAACCACCTTCTTAGGGTGTGTATCAAGGGCTGGTGTGTCTTCAAGAGAATATGGTTTTTCTATGACAGAGAGTACAATGGAAGATAGGCTCTTCTCCTACAGATGCTTAAATACTTACATTTATTTTGAAGCATTCCAAGAAGCAGTATTTTGTTAGTCTTTCCTAAAACTCAATTCACAATTCTTCATTTCCACTGAAAGGATTTTATTTCCTAGAACCACACTGAAAGAGTATAAAATAATGTATCAGGCAAGGTTCATGAATCCTAATTTCCCACTCTTACGGAGATTCGCTATGATAGATATTAGAGACTAACCAGTCAGGTAATTTTTACCATTTAGGATTATATACATTCTAAAAGGAGGCCAAGTGATCAATTTCTTTTACATAGCAAACATTTCATGAGATACAAACTTAAATAGCTTTCTGTCTGTTTATACTTTCTTTGAGTCAAAAAAAAAAAAAAAAAAAAAAAAAGTGAAAACAGCACTAGGAAACTAAGGAGTATCTTTGTGGTATTTACCCAAAATTGTGGTGGCTGAAGATGAAGTCCTCTCATTACCACTTTTTAAAAATAATTTTTCTAAAACCTCTCTCATCTCTATAAAAAGTTATGTCAGGAAGGCAAGTTTTCTTCTCTTACTGAAATGTTTTTTGCCTGACCACTGATGATTCTAATATACCTGAACTTGCCACAAAGCCAAGAACCCCTGCCACCATAGCATTTTTGATAGTGAACCAAGGTTGGCATAGCAACTTGGGATACTACTGAAGCAATCTGCCTGAAGAGATTTACACTTATCAACTGGAAGAAGTCTTGAGGTCTCCAACATTTTCTGTGGTACAATGTTGAAACTTCAGTTTGAGTAAACAGAAGCCAGAGGAGTCAAAGGAGCAGTTTTTGTTAATTGTGAACCACGAGGTTGTCTTCCATCTGATCAGATTAAGCTCAGTGCTTAAACACATGACAATATACCTGATACTGTGTCTGTCATGTATCACAGACTGGGCATCAAAATATCAAATATATCAAAATACAATGCAAGACACTCAGATAACCATATATATCCATCCCAAAGGAGACTAGCTGTTTCATGTAAAATGACCCAGCCCACATGCTTAAGTACAAACAAAACCACCTATACCGTTTTGAGGCAAATGCTAAAAATTCTGAGGGCAAAGTCTGTTATCAGATTCAGAGCAAAAACACAGGGTAGTGTTAGATATCATATAAATGTGAAATGCTCTACTATGAAGGTTGGCATATAGAGAATTAAGAATGAAGAATCACTATGGTGTAAAAGGTATTTCAGATTGTGCAACAGGAAAATATAAGATCAAGGATGGAGTTTTGATAGATACTAGTATAGCCTAAGAGGAAAGCCAATAGGAATTGGAAACATTACCATTGTAAAAAGATGAATGGCTCATAACCTACATCGTAAACTAAAATAAGAGATTAAACAATTTTATAAATCATCACAATGCTTACTGTTCTTCTTGAAAATGAAATTACACTAAAGGGTAAATGAGACATACATGAAAGGAAACAGAAAATATAACTCAAGTTCACTGCTCAGACTTGGAAAGATACTGGTGATGAGCCAGTCGTGATCTTTAAGCAATGTAAGAAAAATAACCTATGTACAAGTAGCACAACATACTCCGTGCAGAAACAATGATGTGGGGTTTTCATGCCATAACAGCAGATTAGGACAATTATTTCACTAGAGGCATATTTCTGAAAAAAAAAAGAATGTTTAAATTCTCCATGAGCAGAATAACCAGAAGTTGAAAATGGCAAAGGATGTGAAGAGCCAACAGAAATATACAATTGAGGAAGGGCAATAAAAATGTTGGCCCCAGGCTGAATGACCTAGTGACAAATGAGATGGAAAACACTGAGGTATGCAATGCCACCTTTGTTTCACTCATTCCTACTAAGGGCTGCTTTCCAGCCCTGCCCCAAGCTCTACTAGTGTTTAGAGGAGATGCTACAGGGAGAGAGAGGTGTGGTGTTAGACCCTTACTTAAGTGAGCTGGACATGTACAGGTTTACAGACCAGAATGAGATATATCTGAGGATGCTGAGTGAGCTAATTAATGACTGTTGTCTATTTTCATGGTAATGAGGTTCCCAATGACCAGTCCAAAAAAATACTTCCATCATAAAAGTAGGCAAGGAAGAAGACAAAACAGCTGGAAGTAATTTTCAAATGCCTGAATGACAAGACAGTGATTGAGAACAGGCAGCATTAATTTGCCATCGGCAAATCATGGCTGACCAGCCTTAGTGTCTTCTGGAACTAAATGACATCCTCTGAGGATGAAGGGAAAGCAACAGATGTCATATACACTGAAAGCCTTTAGAAAGGATTTCAATATAGTCCTTCATCACATCCTTATAGCCCAACTATGGACATACGGACTAGATGAGTGGATGAAAGGTGGATGAAAAACTGTCTGCATCATCATTTTGAAGATTGTTCTACCTAGCAGCCAGTTAGGAAAGGCTTTCCTCAGGACTGATAAAAGCATCAGAACTGCTTAACATCTTTACCAGTGACCTATACCACAGGCCTTCTTGTTCAGTATGCAAAAGACATCAAATTGGCAGGGGGGCTGATACGCTACAGGACATTGCTGCCATTAAGTGCGACCTTGAATGGCTAGAGAGACAGTCTGCCAGAAGCCTCATGAAGTTCAACAGTGCCAAATGCAAAGTCCTGCACCTGGGACAGAGTAAGAGCAACAATGTATGCTGCTGGGCACCAGATGACTTGGAAGCAACCCTGCAGAAAAAATCCCTGGGAGTCCTGGTGGACTTTCAACCGAATATAGGTCAGAAGCACACTTTTACAGCAGTGAAGTTTAACTGTATCCGGGGCTGCATTAGCAACAGTATACCCATCAGGTCAAATGAAGTGATTATTCTCGCCCTACTCGGCACTCATTTGGGCACTCTGGAACACTGTGCCCAGTTTTGACTCCCCGGTACAAGACACATACTAACAAACTGGAGCAAGTCAACAAGAAGGTTTCTGAGATGATTAGGGTGTTGGAGCATAGGGCAAAAGGCAAAGAAAGCTGGGATTTTTATGCTAGACAAGTCTAAGGAGGAAACTGCAGTCCTTCACTATCCAAGGCAAGATACAGGGAAGAATAACACATACTTTTTAAGAGGTGCACCACAAAGGACAAGCAACAATGATGACAAGCTGCAACAAGGGAAATTATGACTGAAAATAAGAAAACTGTAGGAATGGGTTGCACAGAAAAGATAGAAAATGTTCAAGGATAGAGATTCCCTAAACTCAGGTGGTCAAGGCCCTGAGCAACTTCGTATCTGAAAGTGGCCTGTCACTGAGCAGGCAGTTGGGCTAGATCACACTGCTCATCATCCTATTATCTCTTTGCAGACTGTTCTCAGCTGTCTCTCAGAGCTGCAAAGAATGTCATCCTCAGCCTGTGTTGCATCCAACATGCCCTGCGCCATCTAGCATTCTTTAGAGATGGCACCATTCTCTACAGAGACCTGCAGATGTGTTTCAGTTTGGTTGTCCCACCCCTTTCTTTCTGAACAGTTTAAGTTAATTTATATGATACACCTAGAAATACTCACAATGTGTCCTGTGTTACATCTCCATTTACATTCTCACCTTTAGAACTCTTCAAGCTTCTTTGAGGGGAGAAGGGGAGAGGGTTCAGAGCAACATGGAAGAAATTAATTTCTTATCTGAAGAAAGACCACCACGTGGCTCATTCCACTAGAATACTGGATCAATCAGTTCTAAGTTTCACAGATGATTTCTCAGACATAAAATATGTGGACTGTTCTGATTCAGATTGACATAAACTTAGAATACCATTGATAAATACTTGATGCTAACAGTGAGCTATATAAATTTCAAGACAGTGGTTCAACAATAATCTTGAATGGAGTTCTAGTTTGGGAGCTGATTCTGTTATCTATGCCATCAAAATTAAATACTAAATAGACAGCGGGTTTTTTTTCTCCAGAAAATAAAATTAAGATAATTCTTTCTAGTTCTAGACTTATCTGGTTGTGTAAACAAGAACCACAGCGCACTGTAGCATCCTCCTGAATGGATTATGTCACTTAGTAGGTTTTCACAAGCACAGGCTTCTGAAGTGTTCTGTCTCGGTGTCCAACACACACTTTGAGAGAATGAAGTTGCAGTATATTGGTCAAGGATACTCAAGACTTGAAAGCTTGCTGTTTCCATTCTATTACTAATTGCATTTTACCCGTGCACAATGTATTTGCTTAAAAAAGCTTTAGTGTTGTAGCTCACTAAATGGCAAGCTGTTTATTGTTTAATTTGGAGATAATGAGATAGGAAACAAACTAAAGTAAGGATTTACTTAGTCTTCTCCCACAGTAAAGCAGGCATGCATGTCTTGTACAGTATTTATAGCATACAGGTGCTTCTAGATTTTAAACTGTTTCTAAAAACTACAATTGGTGTAGTGATAATCACTTCCATAATACGCAGGATTTCAGTGTGTACAATTTGTTTTATTTTCCATCCCACTGACATTCTTTAAAGCATGTGTCCTCTTCAGAAGTACGGGATGCTAGATACTTATGTTCTAGCAAGGTTTAAACTTGAATATACCATGCTCTGTATCAGGCTACCCTAGTGCCACTGAAAAGCTACAACTAGTATAAAACATTACAGCTACTACAACATTTGTGATTTGGAGAATGTGACTAATAATTAAAAATTAATCAAGTAAGCCAATTACCACAACATTATCTTACCATTGACTATGTCAGATTCCTTGCAAGTGGAAAGTTTAAGTATTCATTGCAGGAAATGATTAATGCTGAGAAAAGGTTTTCACTTTTCCATTACGGCAACTGGCAGTAAAGCCACCAGTTTTCTCTCCTCTCCAAGTATGGTTGTTTGCTTTCATTAAAAAAATGAAAAGCAACTTCCATTCACATTACAGTATTAAGTTGTTTAAACAAAATAAAGATAGAACATTTAATACTTAAAAATAACTTCAGATTTTTTATAGTCTTAAGATCAGTAAGTATGTCCATCCCAGCTAATAATAATTTTTTTTCAGTAGCTTATACTGCAAAAAACAACAAAGCATTTATTTTCAAAAGTACAACAGTATATCATGGAAATAAATGTCATTTACAAGTGGTGTTTCAGTTTTTAACCCTGAAGCATGAAAATTAATATGAAATCCACATGTTATTGGCAATTGCCAATATGATTAGTCTTTTCTATTGCAGATCCTTAATACTTTTTATCAAAATTTACTAACCAACTGGCTTTGCTACTACTCTATTGGGGCAAAATTTTATACATTATATATCTCTCCAACTTCACATTTTGTTTTTTATTTCCTCAAGGTCTCTTTGTTTTATGGTATAGCAATATGGAAAAAAAATACATATCCATAATAAAAAGTAACAAAATTATGGTGTCATTATTATCATAACCTGCCAAGATGGTAAATTCTGTCCCATCACTGTAAATTTTCATGACAGTTTTGTAAGCATGTATCAGAGGATACAGAAGGGCATCTGATAGAAAATAATGGCTGAAAAAATATCTGCCAGGTATAACCTTATTCTTCTTGGTTTCAAAATAAAATCTTACTCTTTTAAAAAAAGTACTTTGCTATTTTTCTTATCTGTTCACATTCTCTCCATTATAAAAATATTTACCTTAAATGTTCATTTTTGGATCACTATCTATGTCAGGTATTTTAAAACTGCGGGATTTTAAAAGTGCAGGATTATATTTAACCAAATGTTGGTGAAAAAAAGCCAACCTCAAAATAGAGATGTTGCCCAGCATCTCAAAAGAACATTGGAGCCAAATCTAGTTTACTCACAATGGTCTGTCCCAGAGAAGATAGAAACATTCTTTATTAATACTAATTTGTTTATAAACAGAATTGTGATAAAACATTTTAATCTTGCCTTCTAACTTTCAGATTACCCTGTGCCATTCAAGCAGTAGCCATATTTACAGACATGAGTCAGAATCAGGAGGGAGGAAAAGTACACTAATAAGATGAACCCTTAGACCACTCAGAGTCATTATTTAACATTAAATAATATTATAAGATAAACTACTAGGAGAAACCTTTAAAAACAAATTATTTCCCAGAATTGCTTAATTTTTGGACAAAAATTGGTATGTCAAAGAATTTGTACCAAAAAATGTCACAAAATGTTGTCTTCTAGCTTTCCCCCAAACAACAGAAGCATCACTTCTAGATATGCTACTAATAAAGCTGTTACTGGAAAACACACATGGAGAAAACTATGGGGAAGAATACTACCAAAACCAAACCAGCAATGTGTATTTAGAGAAAAAGCAACATTAATAAATATATGGCAATGAGAACAGCCTGGTCTTTAATTTTCAGATTTTCCAATAATAGTTTTCTTCATTGAGAAAAGGAAATGTTAACATTATATTCTAGAGTTAGACTGATTTAGCTTAGGAATAAATTAATTCTTAACTCTTAATTTTTGTTGTAGAAAATTACATAATCTTCAAGCTTCAGGTTCTGTGTAAATAACAAGATGAAGTCGGAATACCTACAGTGGAAGAAAGCAATATTTCAGAGCAAGAGTCCTACAGCTAGGTAGAAGAATACACAGAACATTGCTATTGTTATAACAATTACAGAAAATAATTATCTCTGTTTCATAAAAATTATAAGTGAGAGTAAAAAAGATAACTATAAAAAAGAAATTCTGATGACAAAAATACATTCTGTGGGATGGCCTATTAAGTATACATAAGCCAGTACAGAATTGTAATTAATTAAACCACTTAAAACCATTTAAAATAATTCAACAAGGGATATGATAAAGAAGGGCCTTTTATTGGTAAAAACAATATTTTCACTAAAATTTTTTATTTAATGTTTAAAGAAAAATACCTGCAAATGAGACAGATCCCACTGTTTTTAAGCAATTGTATCTTTGCCCTGTACTACTTAAAAATCTCTTTGAGGGTTAAACTGTTAAAAGATAAAACAAATACATTAAAACAACTATTTAATTTATCTGAAAAATCAAGCAGTACACTTTAGGTTAAGCTACGTCCCTTATTAGACTTGTTCTTCAATGGATATTAAGTTAATATATGCATAATGTCTTATACAATGAATGACTGTCATTAGGGCAACAAAAACAATGTCAAAGGCCTAATACCAGAAAAAGCATCCTTATTCTAAACTGGACTTAAGTTTAGATTTAGTTTTAAATATATTCACATTTTACAAAAGAACTGTCACATTTTAAATTAAGTTTGTCCATAATGGGGAAAATGGGGATAGGCGCTGTCCAAAACGAGGGTAAAATTTAGCTGCCTCATTATGATACCCTCAGTCCAGATGTCAATGGGCATATTGACAAGTAATGTAGTAGTGAACTGGGGTTCTGTCATGATTGTGATTTTCTTAATTTCCCCGTGGAATGAAATACAAGGTATTTTATGGCTGTTTTAAATTACATTTCTTCTATTGTAAACAGAAATTAAAAACATGTTCATAAAGACTGCAAAGCTTTGCAAGACATACAAGGCTTCTGAAAGAAAACTGATGTATCTTTCAGGTGGGCATTCTAGTACAAGTCAGATCTCAGTTTCTTTTACAGAGTTTCCAGAGATACAGAACTGAAGCCAGCAGAAAGATAACAATGGCTATTAGACCCCTCAGCATTTTGTGTGCTTTGTCTCCACCTCCTGCTTGGAAAGAACTTGGGTTACTGGGAGTTAAGGTATGCTTGTGATTTCTAATATTTTGGGGAATCTGGGAAAGAAAGTAAATAAAAGAACAGAAAGTGTTGAATACAAAAGACAGCAGTAAAATACTGAACACACCATCAGTAGCAATCAATTTAGGGAGATGGGCTAAATAATTATGTGCCACCAGATCAGGGCATGTTGCTAATTTAGGTTAAATATTCAAAAACTAAAAGCAACAATAAATACTCTGGTAAACTGGTTATCAATTAAGGCATTTGTTTGGGTCAATGAGAGAGATGTGGTGGAGTCCCAGCTTTGTTTTGACTTATCTTGATTTAAGGAATAATGGGAAATCAATGGTTTACCCCACCTATTATACAAATGGTAATCATATTTCTCTACAGTGTTGTTATGAAAAAGGCAGATTCTCCAGCTATCAGGACAAGTAAATCAAGGTAAATTAAAAGAACTGCCTGTACTTATCATTTCAGAATGTAAGCAGAGTATGCCGTTGTAAATACTCAGAAAGTAAGAAGAAATAAAACCTTGCTTGAGAAAAATAAAATAAACCAAGAGAAGATAATCATACAAGTAGGCTCATGTATGATGGATTTCTGTGATAAAGAGTTTAATTTACTTCGCAGTATTTCTTCACTATGTACCTCTTCCATGACTTTGAGGAGCAAAATTTTTCAAATAACTTAATTTCCCCCAAAGATCTCCTAAAAGGATTGGAGGAGTTATATTGAAAAACAAAATGGATTAAAATTTTCTCACTGGAATATTTATGTTAAGTCTTTTAGAATTCTGCTGCATTGGCAGAAACAAAACTCATTTTTCACTAAAATTCAGCTCCCAAAATAACATGATCAGATTCTCCATTGACAAAAAAACAGCATATGCTTTGATTTTAATAAAAGCATACTGATTTATAGCAAATTATAAATCCTACCTGAAGAACAGCCTGTTTTAAAATTCCTTCTGCCACTATTATCTGTCCATATGGTCCATAAATATTTAATAAACTGTCAAGTTGATTTATGTATCATAATAGGAAAGGAAAAACATAATCCACCAAAAGCAAATAAATTAATGAGAGAAAATCTGAAAACAACTTATATACAAAGTATTTAAAGTTTATCAAAAGACAACTGAAGAACTGCATCTAGAAAAGTTAAACATTGCAAACTGACAAAGTATGAGCAGATATACATAACTTTATGGGACGTTTAGGCACTTTTATTTTACATTGATTAATAATATTTTTTTACAATAATAACTTAAGCCCGAAGATGGAGCTGTTGAACTGTTTATTTAAAAATAAATAGAAAAAGTGGAAGCAATATAATTACTGAAGGAAGATAATGTAAAACTTCTGGAATTGTTTTTTTGTATCTTCAATGACATTGCACGCTAAATTTTGAGAAAGTCAGTTTAAATGCTCTTTCATGTGTACACACATTTCACTTGCATAGCAGTCATTTCAGTCAGTAAATGTTCCTGTCTGCATAGGAATTCCACCTCTTATACACTCTTTCTCTCACTTTCTACACTGCCTTTTAAATTTTTTTCAAGTCTTTTATCAGGTTTCCTGCTTGAATTTCTTTGCCCCTTAACATCCTCCTAATCACCTGGAATTTAAATGGCATTTCCTGCAGCAGTCTTTAGTACAAACGATCTTCTCATTCTCACTCTCTATTTTAAAACTACATATGGTCAGGTTAAAAAGATGTTTTTCATAGGGGAAAAAAAAAAAAAAAAAAAAAAAAAACAGGAAAAAAAGAAAAAGAAAGTATCAAGAGATTATTAAGTCCCTCAGAAAGAGCAGCAAAAAACAATAAAGGACAAGGAAACTGCTTAAACTGCATTTAAATATATTACTTCATCCCTTCAACCTGAACCAGCACTTAACAAGCAGTGGGAAAACCTGTTTCACTCATTTCTGAGAAAAAATAAATAAGATTTCTGAATTAATGCCCCAAATTAAGCCTTTTAAGCAGCACAATGCACTAGAAATATACAGGGTCTGATTCCTCATTGTCTTGTACTTCTTCTTACAGGTATAATAGAAGGTGTGAGCAACAGTTCCTTTTGCAGAAGACCACAGATGAAGAAAAATAGTTTTACATCACTATCAGACACATAGAAATCTGGGATAATTCATCCCCAAGTCCAGAGTGAGTCAAAGATTCCAGCTGCCTGAAGAGCCATTCCCAAAGACTGCAATTCAAGGGTACACTTGCCATATAAAGTATTTATGTTCCTTGAGGATTCATCAGGTGACTTTAAAATCTGATGGAGTTAAATTCAAAAGCTTTACTAATTTATGCCACCAGAACAGGCCAAAGATACTGCAGTGAGTTAAATTTAAGTGTAAAATGCTAACACCCTGTTTGACGCATTTAAAATCTACTTGCCAGATGTATAAATTCTACCCAAACACAGAGAAATTGAGCTCATGTATTTCTAAGGGGTTTTGCCTATAAGGGGAAGAGTCTCCATTCAAGATCAAAAGTAGCAGGTGGATTGTACCTGCACAGACAAACAACCCCTCCTGCTCCTCCCTGGTTGGAGGGAGATACAACAGTGCCAGGTAAAGAGGGGTCCCTTCCAACTTCTTGCCCAAAGGAGGGATTGGGGCAAGTTAATACTGACCAAATGAGCATTCCTTCCTATGTCCACTGAGTGGAAAGGGAATGCCATTCACCCACTTAAAGTTTCATATCAAGTATATTCTACTGTTTCATAAAATATTTTATTCTTAATCTTTTAGCATTAAAATGAGCATTACCATTACAAAATTAATCATCTTCACGGTAATAAATCAGAAAATTAAATTTGGCCTGAAAATTACAGTGACAGGGAACAGTTTAAAATGAGCCTTAAATAATTAAACAACCAATTTGTTAATTAATAAACCACTGTATTACTAGAATATTCAATTGGCATAGTTTCAATTTATTTCTTTAGAAATGAAAATTCCATGAAGCGATCAGAAAAGATTTAAGTTATGGTAATTTCTAAAAGTTTTTTCAAAGTAATTATGTTTTGAGATAATTTTTGTAAAGAGATTTCTGTGCCAAAAGAGTATATAAATAGCAACGTTACTTAAGTTATTTTTGCTCAATCATGTTAATAGTCAAGTGTTTTTCTATATCCAAGCATTTTAATTACAGCTGGCATTTCTAAACTGCCTATTGATGGTAAGTGCTGTGCAGAAATATTACCATTTCTATTACTAGTCATATGCAAGTCATATGTCACTCAGTTAAGTTTAACCCTTTTGACAAAAAGCCTGAAAGATATGAACTATATTGTTTTTCAAGTAAGCCTTCCTACCTCCTTTCTGACAAGGACATTACTAACCCATCTTGTAAGTTAAAAAGGAGACCTTTTTGCCTTACCATATAGTTTAAAAAGCTAAAGTTAAAAACTGTTGTATCTTTTCAGTAAGATGGAAACTTCCTTCAGGTGGGTCAGAAAAGTCAAATATAATTAAGACGTCTTAAGAAACATGCTCCATATTGTCCTCAAAAGTTTAATTATTCACTTAAAGAAAAACACATAAGCCAAAACTGTTAGCATCAGTAAACAGACAACAAAATGAAGAATCCTTAAAAAGTTTCATATTCTTTGCATCAGTCTGAACTTAGACTATATTAATAACACCCCAGTGCAGTAAAATTGAAGTGTCTCTTTTGGAATTGACAGCATCTATTATGCTTACTAAAGCCAAAGACAGAAGAAATACTATGATGTTTCAGTGAATATATGCTGAAATGCTGCACATAGCTTTGCCTTTTGTTTTGTCAAAGTGGAAGAATTTTGAACGTCACTTCTGATCTTGCTTCTGGAAAAGACCTTGACTTTCTCAAGCAATTGGTGAAACTCAGTCATAACCAGATCATGGAATAAAAAGGTCCAGCACCTATGCACACCAGTGTACAAATTAATCTAATTTAATACTATCAGAAAGCCTAAGTGATTTACTACGTTCAAGTTTCAAAGCCCCACTAGGAAGCAAAGACAGTCATTTCAGCCATCTCCAGTCTTAAGAGTTGAGAGGCTGTACAGCTGAAATTCCCAGTCAGTGGCAGCTGCAATTATGCACACAGTGGATACAAGATCAGCACCAGTACAGCAGAAATGTGACGTCTTGGTATCCGACCACGTAACTATTTCTGTACCTCAGAACCTTCAACAAAGGGATGCAGCTCTTTCAGCCGAGTACCAACGTTACCAGCTACTCGCCCACGGTGTTACACCCCCTCAGGCATGCAGCTTCTTGGGTACTCATGAAGGAGAGACACCCCTCTGCCCAGCACTCACTGTTCATTGTTGAGGAAAAAAAGATAACTCAGAAAATCCTTTAGTTTTCCTGCATGCATCTCCAATAATCCTTTAGTTTTCCTGCATGCGTCTCCACCTCCAGAAGTTTAATCCCACTGGTGGACATGGTGGGTGCACGTGGGAAAAGCACTGGCAGGTGTAAAACAAAACACACAGGGAAAAGCTGGATGTTAAAAGGGCACAGCTCCCATCTTACTGAACAGCACGCCCCAGTCAGCAACACGCACTTAAAACTACCAGGCTTCAAAGAGCATCATGCATGTAGCGACACACGTACCTGCTTTTGTAGGACAGTGCAAGTAAACGTGTGAGGACAAGGACAAAGGCACATGCAGGGAGCGAACCCAGAAAACCCTGCAAAATTCACACTCGATGCTCCAGGCAGGGCAGGGCTGGGAGATGGTGAGGTTTCAGAGCTGCCACCACCGCCTTCCCCAAGCTGCCTGCCCAAGGGGAAGGAGAGCTGCGGGGAAGGGGCAGCCGGTGGCTCGACCCCGCCGACCCGCACCTGCCCGAGGCCGTGGGCATTGCAGCCTTGCACCCCAGAGGAGGAAGAGGAGGAAGAGGAGGAAGAAGAGGAGGCAGCAGCCGTTGCCCTCTCCTGACCGCGTGGCAGCCATTAGCCGCCTCCAACGGCCACAGGGCACGCTGAGGCAAGGCCCGCTGAGGGCGAGCCCCTGAGGCCGACGCTTCGCCTCTGGCCTTCTCTGCCGTGACCCGCCTGGGGAAGTCAGCGGCGGGACTTTCCCAGCCCTGGGTGGGGGGGGGAAGGCTTTCACATCCTCAAACCCCAGGTAAACATCTGCTGCTGCAGCAGCTCCATCCCGAATTGTCCCACCGCCGCCGGGTGATACACAATGAATCCCAATCCATTCGCGCACCAGCAGGCCCGCACCTGCGCGCCAGGGGCATCGCCTTTGGAGCAGCCGGGCCTGCGGTGGTGCAGGCTGCGCCTGCGGGTGGCTGAAGGTGCTTCATGCTCAGCGCTGCTGTTCCTGAAAAAAAAAAAAAGGAGGAAGGAAGTTTCTATTGCAAAGCCCAAGAACTGCTGATCTAGACACTGCCATGAGCATTTACAAGCAGTGCTGTTAAGTCTTTATTGCGCTGCTACAGAAAGGCAATTAAGAAAGTGTCTGGAATCCCAGGACGTTTGCATGTTACTGTGGCATAAGAGTATTTCATTTGCAGTAGGGTAGAGAAAGGGCTTTTTGAAAGAAGGGGAGCGGGGATGAGTTATCTGGAAGCAAATGAAGTCTGGCAGGAAGATTTCACTGCATTGGAAGATTTGGTATCTTGTTACAGTGCCAGAGAAGAAAAAATAGCTGTTTATATCAAAAAAAAAACCAAAAAGACTGTTCCACAGGAATCCTGAAACAAAGTAAAAGGCAGACATCTAGTATAGAGGAGTAGTTTAGATATATGACCAGAGCTCATCCATGTGCTTCTTTAAAACACGGGTCACTTCTGAAAATTGACAGAAGAAATAATTTAACCTTACTTGGCAAATTTACTTCCCAGGATAATCTGGATGGAATCCCTGTCAACAAAATCCAAGATAAAGCTTTAATTGCATTTCACTCTGCTAAATGAATTCAACAAAACATGAGCAATCCTTGTAATGTCTTCCATCCTATGCCTTACCTGGATCCCATGTCTTTGCATCTCCTGCCATCTCTTTCTAAAGCTTTCCAGGAGAAGGTAAGCAGAGGGGGAAAGGGTCAGTCTGCAACACTAGATGTTATTTTTAGTGTAAAACTGTTTATATTTAGTATGGAGGTTGCTGAGTGTCACTAAATATAGACACCAGTATGGAATTTTAAAGGCTTGTTACTGGTGGAAGTAAAACTTTTGAAGTATCTTTTCACTAACTTGAATGTATAAGCTTGATAGAAAGTGGACACAAGATGTGTCAGACAAAGAATTCTGTGTTTTCATAGTGTTGGCTTAGCCTTAGAATGCTGGTTCTGCAAATACAAAGTTCTTAGCTGTCACTTTTTACCTATTTTAGTTCTTGTGACTTTGGCTTAATAAAGAGGGAAGATTTAGTTAGTTAGTTAATTATCTATTTTTCTGCTTCATCAGCAAAATGCTCCAAGAAAACCCCAACATGATTCTGCATTATGGAACACATTAGGCCCATTTCTCATTTCAAGAACAAGTTAGGAATTCAGGGAAGATACATCTGTGTGAGACTAACATAAATGAAAGAATGATTGGATGCTGTGCCCTAATTTTTCCTGACAAAGCCACAAAATAAAAGCCCCCATAGTGTGAATTGAGCTGTCCAAATAAATGTAGTTTAATTTTTCCAAACTACCGGATCGTTGCAGAGGAAACTGAATTCATGCAGACAGGACCTCTGTAAATCAGACTGCTTTTGTTTAAATTGCTAAATGAATACCACTGAGTTTGGGATTAGGAAATGAGTGCTGCATATTCTGAGCTGAAACATTAATGGATTTGCCAGCCTGGTAGAAGAAATGGCAAAATTCTGGAGGTAATTCAGCTGCATGGAAAACTGATGTCAATGTGATTTACATATTCCAAGAAGTAATTATAAGTTTTCTGAATTTGCATTTATCTGTGGTTGTGTTTGATATATGTTGTTTGCATTAAATCTGTGTTTCAAATTAATTCATATTTGTGATCTAGATACCAACAGAATATCTTATTTTAAAACACTTAAATGAAAACACCATATAATTCTTAATAAGACTGAAAACTTTTCAATTTTGTCTCTACTAGATGAATAAATACTTTGTAGTGCCATTTCAAGTTACTATGTGTATCCCCCCTGAAGGGCTGGATTACTGTGTTACGCATGAACCACATTTCAGACCAGGAGACTTTTCATTGTGAGGTGGTTTCCATCATTACCACGCAACAAAAAACCTCATTCAATCGCTCTGTTCTTTTTGTACCATACTTGATAAATCTCTTTTCAGGAAAGAATTCACTACTTAAACCACAGCCTTGCTCTTCATGGTTTCTATGCACTGATCTTCTGGAGGATGACCTCTAGTTTTACTGTGGTTTGTTGGCTAGGACTTCGGAAACTTGGAGAAAAGGGAGCAAGTGGAGTCTTTTAAGTTTACTGCCACATAAGGATGACAGAAGAGAATGACTGTGGTTTCCCATGGAGCTGAAAAGCAGGCAAGTGCTTTTGAAATTTCTGCCTTGCCAGTTGAACCAGTTCACAAGATGGATCACCAACAGTATCAAAGTCTGTTAAAAAAGATGTGCATGCCTGTTGTGAGAGGTCCTGAGAACAGACATGTCTTTGCCAGCTTTGAAGAGAAAACCAGTAATTATTTCCTTAAATTAAATCCATTCACCTCTCCAGTAGGGCCAAATTACCCTTTATTCCCACACTGGGATGTTGTGCCTTTAGTAGATCCCTGCTCAGGTTTTGTGAGTCCAGGAGCAGATGCTGACCTGCAGCCCAATGTTGGAAGAACTATGGAATCCCCAGTAGACTACAGTGATGTGAAACCTCACCAGCAGGTCCATATCACAGGAAAGAGAGGCCAGCCTGCCCACAGGAGGCAGATGATCCTCCTGGAGAAAACCAACCAGGACACAAGGTGGAACTCTGGGGCTGTGTAAGCTGCTCCTGTCAGGACACAATTCAGAGGTAAAGCAAACTACTATTTTTATTCTTAATCACCAAAGAAATTGGTGATACTTAACAAATAAAATTAGTTTCAGAACTCTATCCCCCCCAAGATGAAAGAACAAGCTTATAAAATACATTTGCCTTGGATATTTGAACTGAATATAACAACTGCAGTAGAACATTTGTATGAGTCATTGTCCCTGCTCTAGCAAAGACATACCAGTCAGAAAATTCTAATGAGCCTTCTAATGAAAAAAAAAAAAATTCTTTGAAGGTAAATAATGTTTTTAAAAAATCTGTTTATATAAATTGTGAAGTTATATACAAAAGTTCTAATGAGAACTTCTTTTAATGTAAACCAAAATAAAAAATCACTCCAGAGTCAGGAAATCCCCTGGATATTTCTCTGTCTTTTAGTATTTCCAGACAAGCTGCAGTGCAGTGCATTTAAAGACCTATTGCAGTGTCTAGTTGATAGGAGAACAGCAGTTCTTTAAGACTACCATCACGTGTTGATCAAAGTATATATTACCGTCTTATTTTATATCAACCACATAAAGTTGGGTCTGATCATTTTGTATTGATTACAGCTTCAAAATGGAAATTCATTCTTTTTAACATGAAGCAAAATTGGGTTACTGGTTACTATTCAGAATTTTGTAATGAAAACTCTGGAAAGCAGAAATATCTGCCCAGGACTTCTAAAGGCAGATATATTTAGCAATAAGCAATATGGTTGAATTTTTATAAAGATTAAGCTAATTCCAACAATTTTCATAGATAAATCTTCATTACAGCTAGAACAAAATTTTATGGGTACTCAGGCAACATGCGTGTAGATGAAGGGAGGCATTTTTTAGAACATGGTAAAGAAATGTAAATAAACTCCTTGTTCCATTTTAATATACAGAGATCATATTCTCACTTCACAATTAGCTGTACTTTATCCATGTTACTGTCACCATAAAGTCTCTACATCCTATAATTTCAGGCAGTGTTTTTGGTTCCTTGTTTCTGGCTTTGAACTTTGCATTTTTAATCACTTTAAGCTTACTGCAGTCATATAACAACCCTAAAGAACCCAAGAAACCACAAGGGATAAAAAAATGGACTACATAATTTTCCTTTTTTTTTTTTCTGATAACATTTTTCATATAACTCTCACTCTTATTTCTCAGTTACTGTGTTCTGCATTTACATATGAAATTAGATCTCAGACATCAGTCAGAACTGATCAGCTTTTTTTTCTGAAAACCTCTGGAAAAGTGAAGGGGAAAGAGGATTTGAACATACAATTCTGACCATTAATTTTTCCAGTGCTGAGAAAAGCAGACAAAGGCAGAGATACAGATACTCTGGCAGATAGAGACACCTGAAATAAACACAAAATCTGAAACAATGTCATCAAGTCCAAAAAAGTGGTCTGAAATGGACAGTATCTCCAGAAAGCAGATAGAAACTGTCTTGGTGGCTTTTTGGTGCTTTTTCATTGGGTAAAGTTCACTATTAGAGTGAAATACTGACTCCACTGAATCTGTCAGAAAAAGTCAAGTTTAACTCAGGGACAAACCTTGGAACAGATATAGTCCAGCATGAATTTCTTAAGGAAGGCTGTGTAAATGTTCTTTCCAAACCTAGTCTTCATTCACAAGTTTTCCTGTGATACTGAGGTATTAACTACAAATGTGTAAATATAGATATCAAAAGTAGTTGAGTTTTAATCTACTATTTTTAATGAAACTGCATAAACAAATTCCAGATTTCAGCTATATGATTCAGAACCAACTGAATCATATACCAACTACCAACCCCCAGGCACATGATGTAATGAAAGTTGCTAAACTTTCTAGATATCAGTCCCAAGACATTCCACAGCTAAGTTCTAAGTTGTTTGGGGAAGTTGTGCTGAAAGAGATCAGTCAGACATTTTACAAGCAAATTCTACAGTCACTTTCTCCACTGTGTCAGGTATGAATGGGAAAGAAAAAAAAAAAAAAAAAAGGCAGAGACAGAAGCAGCCTTTGAGATGGATAAGCTGAGTTATATAAAACATCTGCAGTAGACAGGAGGTTCACTGTTGTAAGAAGATACAGTGCTGTGCCTTTGGCAGTCAACAGTATTATTTTGAACTTCCCCAGCAATCTTCTGCATCTACTGAGCAAAGCAAGTTTATTGAACTTCTGTGTTGAGAGGTTCTGTGACAGCAAAGGTGAGAAGCTGACGAAGAGGGTTGTTGTAAGACTGGAGAATCAGAGCCTGACAGAGAAGGGAGACAGCTGAAGAGCTATTCATCATGTATCCTTGCTTGATATAGGGAAGGTACTCAGTGCTAGCAGATGAGGTCTTTAGGAAGTTGATAGAGTCTATAGAGTTCCCTTCTCTCACTCACATGACAACAGAATTTTGTAAGCTTTTCTCTGTGGTCTCAAGTTTCTTTCAGTGTTTAGGAGGACCTCAGAATTTGACTGTGCAGGTATATTTGTACCTGGAAACCTGATGAAAAAGCCTTCATATCCAGCTTGTAATTATTACTGTATTTTGTGTGGCTTAACACAGAGATGAGCATGGGGATTGCAGAAGGAACAAGGGTATTTGATAAGTGTGATAAGGAGCAAAGATGACTTCTTGCCCCTACTAGAAGCTGACACATCTGTAGACACAGTTTACTTCAAAAACTGGGAAATGGGAAATACTATTGAGTTTACCTATAGACTTGATAGTAACCCTTTTCTATAAGAAATAAGCAGTTAACTCATGCTACTACTAGAGTGGCCATATTTGATTTTGTCCAAAAGTCCAAGTAGTCCAGTATTCCATCGAAGACTGTGGATAGTTAACAAAGAATGTCACCATACTTCCTCTGCATATTTTACTATCATGCAATGATTTGTTGACCAGGGTTTCATGACCAGGTGATGTTAATTTTGTAATTAGTAGTCATGGATTTGTAGATTTGCCTTCATGAATATATCCATTTGCTTTTTGAACCCATTACTTGACTTTCAACCCTCTATTTCCAGGTAACTTTTGAATATGTTAAGTAACAAAGTCCTAAACCCAAATGGGTTACCTCCAGGTCTCTCTACCAGTGATATCCATTCACCTGGAAAATTTATCATTTACCTGTTCCCTCCTTCTCTGACCTTCTAATCAATTATTTATCCATGTGAAGATATTATCTTTATTCCATTGTTACTTTCAGAGGCTCTGTTGAAGAATTTTATGCAGAACTTGTTAAAATAATTGTAGTTGCATTATACTAATTTCCCAATGGCCTTTGTATAGGAAGAGTTCTCTTCCTAGTGCTTCCCCTCCTGAAGCAAGAAGCATTTTCTCCAGAGTAATCATTACTCTGGAGAAGTAATTATCCAGGGGTAATCCAGGGTTAAGCAGCACATTGGGTATGAGACATATCAAGGTAGGATACCAGCCTCTCCTGCTGTTTGAATAATGATAGAAAATGACTGTAGGCAATGCTGGTGCAGTCCCAGTTTGTAACATAGGTACTTACTGAGATAAAACCTTTTACCTGCCTGCAGAAAGAGAAGAAAGGTTAGTCAGAGGAGACAATATGTAAAGCCAAGAGAAAAAAAAAAAAAAGTGTAACTTGAAAAACATCAAATTAACAATTCAAGGACACTCATAAATAACATGCATAGCTCATAGCTATTGTAGCATATACACAAAATCAACTAAGAATGAAAAATGGCCTACAGTAGGCTCAAGAATATCTGTGCTATTAAATAATTACCCATAACACAATGAATTGTGTAATAGCATGTTGCCTAATAAGCTAGCAGGTCATCTGGAAATAATGCATAAAAAGTCAGAATAATCTCTTGAGGGCTGAGTGCCATGGAATAAAACAACTGTGATTTCACTAAGGATTTGATTATTTATCTTCTCTACAAGTATTTCGCTGTGCATTTGTTTTTCACTTGCCCAAAAGCAGAGTGATGCTTTGTTTATTCAACAACCTTTTTCTTTCTCTATTACTTCTTTTGTCATGCATGACTTTCTAATATAAAATATTAAATAATTAATCAAATGCATGATTAAAACACGTAACTAAAATTATATTAGCTTCTAATATAAGCATTTATGCTTACTTATAATTAGTTTTCAGGGGATGATTTGTAGCCTTTTCTTTCAAAAGAGTAAAAGAGAGAGAAGTAATATTAATGGGTTATATTTATTTTCTATATATAAAGAGAAGTAGAATAAATAACCAAAGAACTAAGCAAAAGAATCTGGAAGAGTTACCTGTAAACTTTTGATTTGGCATTATTATCTCCTGCTGGGTCCACTGAAGTCAATATTCCTTCTGATTTTAACATATAAGAGGTCAAAAACAGTGCACAGTTTTTGAACGACAGTGAGGTGCAGTGAAGCTTGTGAGACTGCTGGTTTTGTGAAACCTCTCTGCATTTTTCTTTATGCGGTGACATAAGAATCTCACCTTTTCCTTGAAAAACAAAACAAAAAGGTGCTCTGGCTTTCATGGTTTCTGAGAAACAGCTTAGAAATACGAATGAGTACATCTTCAGTTTCTGACTCAGAATCCAAACCAGAAATTCCCTAAATTCATTATTTGTCACTGAATCCGGCTTTGTCAGATTAGGAGACTGGTTTAAATAATAAACTGAAACTGACAGTATCATTAAACTTGTCATTAGTTAAAACTGACAAAGCCAGGACACTGAGTTCCCAACTTGGACAAGAACAGATCATGGCATTTTCAATCCTGTAGATGGAGCAAATCAGTAGAGGCAATGAAACCTTCAGAAAGTTGACCCCAAAAAAAAAAAAAATGTTAGAAGATTGATCTTGCCAGCGGTAGGACAATAGTGTCTAGAAGGCAAGTTACGGTGTGTAGTGTAGGAGCAGAGGTCCCTAGAAATTCATATATACAACTATCAAAGCAAATGTAAAATGATATACATGTCCTCCTAAGGACATTGTAGCTGGCAGGAGTGTTTTACAAACACAACACAAGGAATAACAGTTGCAACCTGTAACTCTTTAATCAATGGACCAGAGGAAGACTATTTTTATGGAATTACTAAAACATGTGAATGGATATATTTGAGCCATCTACATTTTTATTGTAGAGGGCACTAGGACATGCATACCTATTAAGTAATTACAATATTTCAGACATAAAATTTAATGGAAACATTCCTGTGAGTACAAGTCGTGTATCTGCAGATAGTATTTAAAGTTTACACAAAGCTGCGGCAATGATGATGCAGCGACCATGTTTACTGCAAGCATGTTACCTGTCTAAGAGACACTTTCCAAAATAATTGTTTTAACTGGAGAGTGATTCCATTTGAAAACTCTTCACAGTGTGAAGATTCACAAATTCTGTCAAGATTTTCAAAAGCAGCAACTTAAAGTAATAACACACTGTGCAAAAAGCTCTTTTAAAAAACAGATCATATTATTTCAGTATCTGCATATAGCATCAGGATACTAAATTTGGGGTTTTTTACTGAAAGCTGTGATTGTCTTTTACACTTTGTCAGAGTGATTAGTTCTGCAAGAACTAATTTTGCATTTTGCACAGTGGTTTTCAGTTTCTAGTCTTCAAACTGTTTTCTCCAAAGTATACCTAAAATTTCTACAAATAACTAGGAAAAGTAACTCTATTATGAGTTAGCTTAAATTTGTTACATAAAGGTCTTTATATGCATTGGAGGTCTTTAGGGGTCTGGAAGTAAAAGGCAGATTGAAAACTACTTAAATAGTATATTCTTAATACTAAATAATGTTTTCCAGTGTTCATAGAGAGAATAGTGGGGGGGCTATATGGCTGCCTACCCCTTTTACTACAGTATAACAAAGTATATTTAGAAATACATCTTTCCCAAAGTCACCAAAAACATTATGCTAGTTAATGGCACAGCAGTTTGAATGATATTCTCGTACATATCCATTACCTTACTTACGGGATTATTTTGTGGGTTTTATCCTGATTCTCTAAAGAGACAGATTGTTTCCATTCGTCTTGTTTATTTATCTGTTGGTTCTCCTAATAACTTTTAAGCCCATTGGCCAATTTCTGCCAAATTTGATGGATATATAAACATCTCAAGGATAGTCTCATTCCTGAAAGATTTTTGAAGATTGAAGTCTGGGGAGAGGAAAGACATAAATGAGTGTTCCTCTCAAGGGAGCTGAAACTTGGGCATTATAACATCTTTCTATTTGGCAGCAGCTCACTTGGTTACCAACATGTGTGTACTAGCTCACCAGTCAGCACATATGTGACTCTACAGTAACTGCAGGATATAACCTCTTGGTGGGTAAGCATGATTTACAGGACCTGGTCAGAGAGAGCTCAAATTATTGGAATGTGAAGTTGGGAGAATGAGAGAGAAATATCTTTAAAATCAGCCACCTATTTCTTATGGAATAGATTATTTATTGCTTTCAGATTTGGCAAAAATTATGTAACTGTAGAAATGCAATATGTAGTTACTAGTTTGGGTTGCATTAGCAAGCTTTTATTATTCTATTTGATAATTTGGATACTTTCCTTTGTACAGTTAGTGCTGTATGTGACAAAATGTGAAGTAGGCCAAACCACACCAAGGTATGTTGTGATATTGTTTATCACTTACTTTCATCTTCCATGTAATTTAATGTATTTTTGTGGAAGTTTGTAATTCAGAGTGGTAACAGGTAGCTGAACACTGGTGCATCAATTTCAATGGGAAGCCATAAATTGTTTTCATCCAGTTTAAAACAATCAGGATTGCTACAAATTGATTAACACAATAGAAAGCTCTTTCTTTGAGGTTGGAGAACTGCAGTGAAAGTTGCTTCTGCTCTACCTGAGCAAAACCATATTTTGGCATTTTGTATGGGTCCTGATCCCAAGACAAGTGTCTGGTACTCTTCTTGTAATGACAGAAAACGTATTTAAATCATTTTGTTTCTAGTCTGCTTTCCATTCAGCATACTTTGGCAGTGATTACAGTAGTGTAGTGACTTTTTAATTTCTTTAATTATATTGAAATAAGTGCTGTATTTCTGGTAACTGTATGTTAGTATGACCAGATTTTAATGGTGTCTATTGCTTCAATAATTCTAATTTTTTGTACTGTTACTCTGATGAACACATTTAGACTGTAATGTGATACTGATATGTGTAACTGGAGATGGAGCTTGAGGAAAAATATCAGAATCTACAAAAGATACCAAACCTCATATGCAGTATGAATACTCATATATTTAGTACTTAGGTACTGCCTTATTTGGTGCAAGTCACCCAAATAAGTAAATTTAAAAAATCAATGATTCTGTAGCACAAGTCTAATTAAGTCTTTCCCATACAGAAAATGTGATGGTATCCTTCATCCTTCCACACTGATGGGACTATTCAAAGTCCTTAAAGTGTTGCACATACTTAAATAGTTCTTTAAGTTGGACACCTTTTGTAGCAGTGAGCATCATACAAATATGTCAGGCATATGTGAGGGACTGCAAAGTGTGTTTGCTTTGTCATATTATAAATAATATAACAAATGTAAAGCTACATTCCTGAGGAGTAGAGAGGCAAGGACATTCTATTATTTTTTAAACTTGCATTCACTATATTATGTTTTCTTTCCTAAGTAAAACTCTTGAAAAATAGATCCATTCTTGATCTCCAGTGCTGGCTGGTGAACTATGTGAAATTGCATGCTTCACATTCTGATGCAAAAGAAGATAGTAATTAGGAAAATTCAGATACATACACTTCACTCTTTAAACAAGCAATCATGGTATCATATATATCGATAGCATTGCTTTCTGCCAGGTAGTCTATTTCTCTTAGGAATCAAGTGATTCTTCTGCAAGGTGTATAGAAGAAAAAGCAAGGGATTATTTCTGCAAGTAAAATACTAAAAGTGAGACACTGTTTCTTTTAAAAATAGTTCTTGCTTGTGCTTTTCTTAATTTTTTCATCTTCTTTTTGCTACTATGCACCTTTAGGTAGCAGGACAGGCCAGACTACAAACAATTTTTCTATCACTCAGAACTCCTGTTTTTTTAACAGCATTTAGCATAGGACTCATCTCATGAACTTTAGCTATATGAAAGCTTGCATCCGGTCTGTGCCTTTCATCTCCACTTCCTCTATAGGCAGTGAAAAGAGTTTCCAAAAAGGCATTCTGTACATCTGTCTTCAATGCCTGTCACAGGCATGATATGACTGATGCGTAATCTCTATTTACGTCTTGTCTCACTTAACTGATTATTTGAATTTAGACAAAATAAATCCCATCATCACTGTAAGCTTATTGGAAGATAAGTTACCTCTTCCAATTAGTGACTGAGACAGTTTTAAAGAAGATAAGCCTGTGAAACTGTACCATAACTACTTGTTCTCCAACAATCAACATATAATTCCAGGCTTTTCATTTCCCTTTAAACTATACACCTTTGTTATTTACTACATCCTTCTTTGTCACGTAATTCTTTATTATCTATCTACTGATGTCATTCACTAATCATTATACAGGAACTTTTTTCTCTTCTTTTTTGTTGTCGATCCAGAGCTTATAAAGAAGTTCCTTGAGAAAATATGTTACCTTCCAAAATCCAGCCTCCAGAATCAACAGTGGAAGTGTTGGATGATCCTGCTTTCCAGTATTTCACAAAAAGGAGATACAATACTGAACCTGAAATAAGCCAAGTCAGTGAACAATTTCTTGCCAACTAGCTTTGTGTTTTGCTAATGAAATGTAGCTTAAAATTTGTGTAGGTCATACACATAAACCCACAGCAATGCTTTCAAATAAAAACAGTCCCAAGTGAACATGTAAGGTCATCAGCACACTCCAGTAATTGCCTCAAATTATTTCATAATTTTTCCCTCTCCCTCCCCTGTACATTGATAGAGGAAATATGCATGCACAGTACCAAAAGAGAGGATAAGGACACTGATGAAAAATTGGTTTATTGGAATGATATTGTACCATAACAAATCTCATGTTAAGTTAATACACTTGTGATTATTTACTGTAATAATTATTATTTTTACTAAACTAAAATTCAATCCTGCAGTTGGTTCTGACTGCCGTATGAAAATCTATTAAGCCGAAATAGTTAGGTAATGTTGCCTTACAAGAAGCATCTAATTATGGGATTAGGTTGTTGGAGGCTTCTGGGGCAGATTTCAAACAACATCTTTTACCTCTCTACAGAAATATGTTGATATGTAAATTTCATTTTTTTGTGAATATCAGGGTCATCTGAACACATCCTTTGTGACGTCTGCCTACAATTAATTATTTCAGAATACTAAATTCAGCAACATTCTATAACTAGAGAAGTTAAAATATTTAATCAATAACAATTTGAAAAGTGTACTCTAACATGCTTACCCTGTGAGAGAGTTAAATATAAAAAGCAGAAGAGATCTGTAAAGTGAATGATTGTCATGACTTCATATGTCTGATGTTTTAAGACATGACATGTATGAAAGCACCACAGTAATCATACACATGTCCAAACTTAAGATTTTATCTGCTCTCTGTAGAATCCAAAACAATCACTTGCGCATCAGTGTCTTTTCTTCACTCTGTATTTCATCTATTCTATCTCAGTGAAGCATTTTAGATAAGCCAAGTAAAGGGTGACATAAGGTTCAGAAGGGCTCAGATGAGAACTGAGTAGAAATGAGGAAGGAAAGGTTGGTCAAAACAAGATAGCAAAGCTAGAACTTGCCTCCTTTCCAGTCCATGATCCAGCAGGTTTTCTCAGGCAAACTCAATGGACAGGTGTGCTACTGGGCAGTCAGACACGCAGTGGGAGAGACAGGTACTTCTGCAGGATGGAGGGAGATGGAAAATGCTATCATGATGGTTTCTTGAATGTTGCTCTTTCAAAGGAATATAGATGTGGACAGTGAGAGCAGCTTGCAGGGACAGACCAAGAGAGAAATTGAGACATGTTACATTTTCCCATGTTCTCAAGAATTGAGTGAGAGAAATGTTACAAGAAGAGAAGTGATTAATTTTTAAAGAAAACTTGCTTATTCTATCCTAGGAAATTGACTGAAGTCCCAGTATCTGAGGATGAAGATTAAAAGACAGGATTCTGCCTGCTGAACTGGGTCATTTTTCATATATGCCAACCTAATCATCTACTACAGTCTTTCACCAAATTCAAATGAGCATTGCATCATTCCAAGAGCAAAACTTTGACTTGTCACCACCTCTCTTTTGGGACCTCATAAATATTCTATCAGAATATTCTGTGTGGTAAAAAAAAAAGGTGATTGATCTATTTTGTCTTTAACAGTGTATGCTGAAGCTCTCAAATCTGTCATATCCCTTTATATACATAAATACAGTGTCCCTGAGTTGTTTCTATTTTTGACATTTTTGATTAAGCCCAAGCAATCCATCTCTCATTTTATGAAATAAGAGTTGTAGATGGACTATATTATCTAATCTTAAGGTGTTTTCTGGTGCCAAGGGAGAGTGTGTGCTGAATATCCTCTGCTTGTGGGTGACTCCAGCCTTTTACCTGTAAACTAGAAATCAGGATCCATTATGTCCTATTTGGAAGAATATCCCAGTCTGGTCATGGGCATAGCCAAAAGGGCAAGAGATGACACATTTCTATTTTACTTCCATTCTTCCCAAGCCTCCTCTTTGCACATATGTGCTAGAGCTGTCATTTTTTATGTGCTGAAAGTTCAGTAGATGATTGTTTTCATCTTGGGACATGCCAAGCACACAGGGCAGTACATATCCATGTTTTTTCTCGTAGACCATTTTAATAAATAACTAGAATTTTGGAGCATGTGATATATGGTTCAGCTGCCTCCACCATCTGTCTTATGAATAATGTACATATCTTTGATTTCCTTTCTATACAAAAAGTGGCTGTGTTGCTGAAGTAAATTTTTAAGACGTTGACAATGCTAACATAGACTTAATCCTACTTAAACATGTAAACTTCAAAGCCTTGCTACACAAGCACTTCACAGTATGTTTCTCTTATTAGCATGATTTTGATACTGCCTCTTGAGTTCTTGTTACATGGGGAAAAAACAGTTAAAGATCTGGTCTTGGGCCAAAAGACTTTTAAAAAACTGGGAGGAACACTCCTTATTCTTTTTAATAACGAATGCGATATGTTAACACAATAAGCACAGTAGACCTTCAGATTCAAAGTTTCAATTAAATCCTTTTTAATAACTGAGTCAGTAGTAAATGGCCTACAGTGATAACTGCCTACAGTGGTCAGTGTAGGTCTGTATAAATCTAAGGGATCATTCAGCCTAGATACACAGAATTAGTCAAAGAAGCTGATTCAAAATTAGTAGAGATGTCTGCTGAAATGATGGTATAACAGATTTTATCCATCTACTTGTGTCATGGTAAGCTTAAATGCAACCTGTTTTGAGTAAGTATGAATTTGTCATAGGATATTAAGGCCTGATTCTTTATTGTGTCACACTGGTGTTACAGTTTCAGTGAAATTACACTTTTAACACCATGCATCACTCTTTTCAACCAGAAGTGTTGATTAGGGTTTTTTTCTGACCCTGACATTCATCTAATACAGAATGGTCATCAGGGACTGACAATAATTGACTGTCAGACCAAAAGCTACCCTTAGTGTGCCCATCCTGGGAAGTAAAAGCTGCCTGGGGTAACACCAGTACAATACACTGTCTTGGTATAACAAACTTTTCATGATTAGCAGGCTCTCACCTAGGCCAGGATTGAAATCAGAGTATACCCTCCCTCCTGCTGTTAACCTTGCTAGACTAATTGCACAACCAATTTTTAAGAACTCAGCAGGCACCTTTCCGTTTTTCTCAATTGAGAAAGGTTGCATGCAAAGCTAGTCTGAGCACATCTGCTAGATCATACCCTGAAACACCTGGCTTGTTACTCCTAATGATGCTGAGACTACCTGGCACAGGCATTCCTGTAAATTCTCAGCAGCAGAAAATAGATTTATGTTACATTTGAAGCTCAAGTGGGGAGGACACGGAAGAGAAAGTTTTGAATTTAACATGCATCAGGAATTTCTGCTGATGCCATTCTGAATAAAGTCCTTCCAAAGAAACTATGTTTATTTCCAAACTATGCCATACTTTCATACTTCAGACACTTCCTGTTCTTTAGTATTAATGAAAATGTCTGTTTGGTAGAAGTGCATGTGTCACTGTTTGATGCGTAGTATGAATTGAATATTGCCATGTTAAAAATGTGTGATTTTTAACTTTAGTCACTAGATGGCCTTTGAGTTTGCAAAAGCTCCCTCAATGCCATTAGGAACACCTTATTTTTAGCTAGATCACCAACTTTGAAATTCAAAGGTTTTCAGTTTAAGACTTTTCTAAAGTTGTCTTCAGTAGCTTGAGTTAATATTAAGCATTTATTCACAAACTTTTGAGAAAGTAAAAGGATAAAAGTAACAAATTAATGATAAGAACTAAAACTGCTAAAACAAAAGAGGATAGTGACTGCATACAACATAGTGCTGAACAGAGATTTCTGAGCCTGTAGGGATGTTAGCAGATCTATTAACCCTTAGTTCTGCCATGTCATACTGCTATTGCTGTAGAGTTTTAAAGAATAGAATCTGACATGTACACTGCGCTGCAAACAGGCTTCTTGTCTGGAACTATTTGCAACATATGGTATCATGGTGGATTTGTAAATTAGAGCAACAGATTCTGCATTACCTTCTCTGGTATTCTTCATTCTCCATGTCATTTTCCTATTTTTTAGTGAGTAAGGCTATGGATTTCATTGATTTCTGTCAACCAGGAGACCAAGATCTCTGAGACTTAAAAGACTCTGACATCACAAAGCAGTAAAAAGCTCAATTTCACCTGAAAAATTCCATTAATTTGTTCACATTAATTCTCTATGATTGTCAGACATCGATATTGCTATCTTGATGCAGAGAAAAGCAAAAGAAAGAAGAGATAAAAGTGATCCCTACATTTTTTTTTTTCACTTTGTGTGTTTGCTTGTAGTTCTGGAAAGATGTGTAAAGGTATTAAGGCTGCTAGACTCACACCAAAATCCTTGAGAAGTTAGATATATATGCTTGGGGTTTGAAAGCCTAAATATGCTTTGTAAGTCTGTAAAATATAAAAATCTCTTTGTAGATAGTCACTTTCACTCTTTCATGGACTAGCAGTTGCACTTCCTGCCTCTGGCACTTGGGCAACAGCATCAGTGCTCCGGCATTACTCCAGAGAGAGACAGTGTTCTTCCCCAGACCATGCAAGAAAGTGGTTGCCATTCAAATTATTAGCAAAGCTGAAACTAGCTAAGAGTCATCTGTCATGTAATTTTGCAGAGACAAACAGGAAGAGTGGTGAACCTGGCATGTTTTGTATGTTACCCATGTGCCCACCCTCTCTTCCTTTTGGCAGAACAGGAAACTCTTCTGTTTTTCTTCTTTTTTCTTAAGGAATTAGAAAAAAAGATAAAAGTAATGATTTATGTTGGAGCTGAGCATAAAGGCCCCTAGTATAAGATCAATTTTGCAAAAAGCTGCTGTGCATATACCCGGTATTCTAGATAATACTCTGAAGTTTTTACTGTGAAATTTCAAAGTTTTACAGATGGGAATCCAGATGCACTGTGATTAAGTGGTTTACCAAATCCCACTGGGAATCTGTAGCACAGGTAGGAATGAAACTCCATGTATCCTGAGCCTTGGCCTGTGCCTTTTTTATTACCAAATGATGAGTTATAAGCTATTGAAATGGTGCTTTGCTCAAAATTGGTCTTAAAAAATAATAATTAGCACAAGATGACAGCCATAGTTCTTTAAAAGTTAGGCTGAGACACAAGTGAAGACTTAGGGATTTAAGTAATTTTTTATCCGGTTTTTGTCTGCAGTTCAGACGTGGAATAGCTGTGGGAGCCTTCACCACACATAAAGAGCCATGTCATAAGTGTTGTGATTCATCTAGAAGTGCTAAATTTATAAACCTGAACTTACCAATCAAAACGGTGTTTGTGATCTGGTGGCAATCTAGGATAATCAGTGGACCTTTCCCTAAGGGAGCTGTGGAATTGCTTTTCTCAGGTCAGACTCTTAGTCTTCGTACTTGACCACAGATCCAGGATGGTAATTCAGTTCCTATCATTCTCTTCCAGGCTTTCATTCAAGCCTGTCTTGGGAGAAAGGGATAAATTTCATCATCTCTTGAGGTCTCTTCCAGCCCTGGCATGTAGTATCATTCTTAATATCCTTGGTTTGTGTATGCACTCACAGATTTGCTTTAGGATGAATTTGTTCCTCTCTTTCATCCTCAGTTATATTGCAATATATGCCTAAAAGTTTGAATCTTCTATAATTTCGTTGCAAGGGGCAACATAGAAATCTTTTTTAAAAAAGAGCCAGTCAAAAAGTTAGGAAGTTATTGTGAAAGAGCACTCTGAAAATCTCTTTCTAATGCAGTCTTCTTTCACCAGCAGATCTCCAAAAGTCTTTTATAAAACTTACGATCTTGATTCACAGCTCAGTGCTCCATCGAGTGGACTACATTGTTGGAACACAGGAGTTGTAGGCTCGAATCTCATCTTTTTATGCCACTAACTAGCAAGGTTCCAAACTGAATGCTGTGATGCTTTTTTGTATTTTCATTGTATGTTGCTTGTGTAATTTTTTTAGGTATACTGGACAATTGCCAGTGGCTCAAGTACCTTTTCTTGTATTTTTAAATGTATCAAATTTTTATGCGTATTTTCTTTTTCTTTTATTTTAAACTCTCTTCCTGTATTTGCTTTCTTTTCTTTCAAACCCATTAATTTTGAATTCCATTGGAATCAGGGACTTAAAGGTATCTGCTTAACAAGAATTACTGAACAGGGATAGAATTGAGTATCTGTTCGTGTATTTTGCAGAACTGAGACCTCTGTGATATGTTTTAGAAGACTTTGAACTCTGAATTTATTATGTCTGTTTCCCTTGGCTATTTTTTTGTTGTTTCTTACTGGTCTGATTATTAATTAATTGCTTGTGATATTTATTTATTTGTAGAAGATGAATACTGTATTTGGTTTTATATGTCACATAACTAACCATATACTAAGTAGGGAAGCAACTGAGAGCTAAAGAGTGTTTTGTGCAGCCAGCCAGGCTTTTAAAAATAGCTCAGCAACCACACATGAAAACCAGAATTCTGAAAGAGCTCATATTCTGGGTGCACGTTGATTGCTAAGCTCCTGTGAAAATCTGGCCACAAACACCACAGTGAAACTTTTAGGTGCTGAGCACCTTTAAAAATCTGATCCCCTGTGTTTAACTGCTGCTCCAATCCAAATGTGTATCAAAGAAGAGAAGGACGGTCCGTATTCTGAAGAAACACTGTATTTTCATGTCTCTTTGGCAAGTTACACAGGGAAATAAACTTTGCAGCACAGCTATAGTGACTTCTGGGAAGGTTCAGATTGCAAAATTCTCTGGGCTCTTTTGAGAGGTCCATGTTATTAATAAGTTAAAACAAGTAATGACCCAATTCATTCTTTCTTGTTATTAACAACTACTTCAAAAGAATCTCTTTTTTATTCAGAAGTGCATTTTCATAGGATCATAGACTCATAGGATGGTTTGAGCTGAAAAATACATTAAAGATCATCTCGTTCCAACCCCCCCTGTCATGGGCAGGGCCCCCTTCCCCCAGCCCAGGTTGCTCAAAGCCCCGTCCAAACTGGCCTTGAACCCTTCCAGGGAGGGGGCACCCACAGCTTCTCTGGGCAACTTGTGCCAGTGCCTCACCACCCTCACAGTAAATAATTTCTTCCTTACATTTAATCTAAGTCTACCCTCTTTCATTTTAAAACCATTACCCCTCATCCTATCACTACACTCCCTGACAAAGAGTCCCTCCCCAACTTTCCCGTATGCCCCCTTTAAGTACTGGAAGGCCACAATAAGGTGTCCCTGGAGCCTTCTCTTCTCCAGGCTAAACAATCCCAACTGTCTCATCCTGTCCTCATAAGGGAGGTGCTCCAGACCCCTGATCATTTCTGTGGCTCTCATCTGGACCCACTCAAGCAGTTCCATGTCCATCTTATATTGGGAGCCCCACAGCTAGACACAGCACTCCAGGTAGGGTTTTAATGAGAGCGGAGTAGAGGAGGAGAATCCCCTCTCTCGACCTGCTGGCCACACTTGTCTTGATGCAGACCAGGACTTTGGCTTTCTGGGCTGTGAGCATACACTGCTGGCTCATAGTTTTCCATCCACTAATACCCCAAGTCCTTCTCCATGGGGCTGCTCTCAACACCTTCATGGCCCAGCCTGTATTTGTGCTTGGGATTGCCCTGATCTATGTGCAGGACCTTGCACTTGGCCTTGTTCAACTTCATGAGTTTTGCAGGGGATCACCTCTCCAGCCTGTCCAGGTCCCTCTGGATGGCATCTCTTCCCTCCAGCGTGTCAACCTCACCACAGCTTGGTGTCACCAGCAAACTTGCTGAGGGTGCACCGAATCCCACTGTCCATGTTGCTAGCAAAGATGTTAAACAGTGCTGGTCCCAACACCAACCCCTGAGGAACGCCACTCATCGCTGCTGTCTACTTGGACATTGAGCTTTTGACCACAACTCTCTGAGTGTGACCATTGAGCCAACTCCTTTTTTCACTGAGTGGTCTACCCAACAAATCCATGTCTCTTCAATTTAGAGACAAAGATATCACACGGGACAGTGTCAAATGTTTGTACAAGTCCAGGTAGATGATGTCAGTTCCTCTTCCCTTATCCACCAATGCTGTAACCCTGTTGTAGAAGGCCATCAAATTTGTCAGGCACAGTTTGCCCTTAGTGAAGCCACGATGGCTGTCACCAATGACCTCCTTATTTTCTGGGTGCCTTAGCATGGTTTCTAGGAGGATCTGCTTCATGACCTTGCCAGGTGCAGAGGTGAGACTGACTGTCCTGTAGTTCCCCAGGTCTTATTTTTTTTTTTCCTTTTTAAAAATTAGGGTTATGTTCCCCCTTTTCCAGTCAGTGGGAACTTTACCAGACTGCCACAGCTTCTCAAATAGGATAGAGAGTGGCTTAGCCACTTCATCTGCCTGTTCCCTCAAGACCCACAGTTACATCTCCTCAGTTCCCACAGACTTGTGCACCATCTGGTTCCTTAAAGGGTCTCAAACCTGATCTTCTCCTACAGTGGGTGGTTCTTCATTCCCACAGTCCCTGCTTTCACCTTCTGCACCTTGGGTGGTGTGCCTGGAGCACTTTCCAGTGAAGACTGAGGCAAAAAAATCATTGAGTACCTCAGTCTTCTCCATATCCCAGGTAACTAGGTCTCCTGTTTCTTTCCAGAGAGGGCCCACATTTTCCCTAGTCTTCCTTTTATCATTGACATACATGTAGAAGCTTTTCTCGTTGCTCTTGATGTCCCTGGCCAGATTTAATTCTATCAGGGCTTTGGCTTTCCTAACCTGATCACTGGCTGCTTGGACAGTTTCTCTGTATTCCTCCCAGGTTATCTGTCCTTGTTTCCACCCCCTGTAGACTTCCTTTTTGTGTTTGAGCTTGTCCAGGAGCCTCCTGTTCATCCATGCAGGCCTCCTGGCATTCTTACCTGACCTCCTCTTTGTTGGGATGCATCGCTCCTGAGCTTGGAGAAGGGTGATCCTTGAATACTAACCAGCTTTCTTGGTCTCCTCTTCCCTCCAGGGCTGCTACTCTGCCAAGCAGATCACTGAAGAGGCCAAAGTCTTCCCACCTGAAGCCCAGGGTAGTGAGCTTGCTCTGGGCCCCACTCACTGCCCTAAGGATCTTGAACTCCACCATTTCATGGTCACTGCAGCCAAGGCTTCCCTTGAGCTTCACATTCCCCACCAGCCCCTAGCTGTTGGTGAGAACAAGATGTAGTATAGCATCTCTCCTTGTTGGCTACTCTGTCACTTGGAGAAGGAAGTTATCATCAGTGCATTTGAGGAACCTCATGGATTGTTTATACCCTGCTGTGTTGTCCCTCCAACAGATATCAGGGTGTCTGAAGTCGCCCATGAGGACCAGGGCTTGTGAACGTGTGACTGATGCTATCTGTCTATAGAGAGCCTCATCTGCTCAGTCTTCCTGATTGGGTGGCCTGTAGCAGACCTCCACTATAAGGTCACCTATCCCAGCCTTCCTTTCAGTCCTGACCCATAAGCTCTCAGTCAGCTCCTCATCCATCCCCAGCAGAGCTCCATGAACTTCATCTGGTTATTGACATAGAGGGCAACACCCCCCACCTCATCTCCTCTGCCTGTCTTTCCTGAAGAGCCTGTATCCTTCCATTCCAACACTCCAGTCATAGGAGCCATCCCACCACATCTCCGTGATGTCAGTAGGATCACAGCCCTGCAGGCATGTGCACATCTCTAGCTCCTCTTGTTTATTCCCTATGCTACTTTTGTTTGCATATAGGCATTTAAGTTGGGCCTCCAATGAAGCTGACTTACTGGCTGGAATTCCATTGTGCTGCTCTTCAGGTGTTCTCCTGCTGACCTGCGACCCCTTTCCAGGCTCTGGGCATCTATTGCTGCCACTGGCATCAAATTGGTAGCAGTGGTCTGGATTGAAGCTCCCCTACCCCGGCAACTTTAGTTTAAAGCCCTCTTCACCAGCTTGGCAAGCCCATGACAAAAGATGTTCTTCCTGTTCTCTGACAGATGGATCCCATCAACCCCCAGTAGGCCAGGTTTCCCAAAGCAAGTCCCATGGTCTAAGTAGCCGAACCCCTGGCTGCGGCACCAGTCCTGTATTTTGAACCTAATAATATTTAAAACCATAAAGAAACAGGATTTACTGCATCATCTGGATTCCCAACATAATAATCTGCTGTTATCTTAAACATCTTTATAAGTATGTAATTTTGTATAACTCTTTTCCACCCCTAGTCACCAGCTTTTTCCTTTGTTGACCTCTTCCCCAATCAGCTGCTGAAACAAGGTTATGCTCTGTGTGGCATTTTAGTTCTGCAGATGTTTTAAGGGTCAATGGAAAAAAAGCCTCCCACGCTGGTGATGGGGATTTCCTCTGTAGTATTCATGGGCAGGGCTCTGGTAAATGCTCAGTCTGACAGACACAAATAACTCTCCTCCTTGGCGTTGTTAGAATTCCCTTACACCCTCAGTGAGTTAGCAGTACTTAGTGCAGTAATAGTGTAACACATTTAGTGCATTCCAGTGTACACATCAGTAGTTCATATCAGTCAGGCATTATATCTGACGCATGATTTTTTCTTTTTTGTGTCTTTTGCATTATAGCACAGCAAGTTCCTGATCTTCACTGTGGTACTTATTGGAACCTACCTCTTGAAATTTGAGAAAAGCATTTAGGACAGAGATTATGTTTTCTTGTTCCACATTAAAAACCTCTGCCTCCATAATTAATCAAAAATCTGGCAGTCGTTAACATTTTAAAACTTGCTACTCATAATTCACCAGCTCTCATAACACTCAGTAGAGGGCAGTGCTTACACAATACATATGCATTCTAACAAAGTGTCATTTACTTAGCAGCACTTTTGAAGCATCAACTAATTCATTGCCATAACACTGGTAAAGTAGATTACAGTATTAGTCTTTGAAGGATGAGGACTGAGGAGGCTGAAGAGACTTGTCCAAGGCCACAGAAGTTGTCTGTGTCGGAGAGAGAACAGGATCTGACCAAAATCCATTTCTGAAAGCAGTTGATTGAAATGGAAACTTAAGACATACAGTTTCTAGGAAAACAAAGTCCTAAGTGTTTCAAGTCCTGCAGTTCTTGCCCAAAGCAATTCTCTGAAACTACCCTTTATTCTTGGTTTCTCAAGCACATTGGGCAAAATGCTACTATCACATCAGTATATCTGTAGTGACTTCAGACATATTTCTTCGGTGTAGTCAGCTTCCATCTGCCTGTGTGCATGCATCCTTTATCATTTCAAACTACCACAGAAACCTCACAGGCCACAATTAGCTGAGGACAGGACCCTCTGCAGACTTGCACCTTGCATAGTCATTTTCATGGGCTGCCTAAGACCTTTCCCATATGTATCTTTTTTTCAGAAACTGACAGCTTGTCTACCATATATGCCTTTTCAGTGATTTTCCAGTTTGAGTCATATGGGGGCTTGAGGGTACGGGATGCAGAAATATCCTACTTTGACATTTTTCAAATGATATTTTATTACTGGCTTGAAGTGTTTCCTTGTTTCTGATTAATATTACACTGTACTGAAAAGGGGGTTTGAAAAAGATGAAAGCAGAATAAACCTGTTTGAAACTGGAGAAACAAAATGTTCTAGTTCAATATGATTTAAAATATTTCTGAGGAATTGCCATTTTGATGGTTTTATCCTTTTTAGAAACCCCAAGTGCATTTGTAAATACCCATTCTCTATCCTGCTCTGATTGTTGAGGGAAAAGCGTATGAAATGCAACCCAGAATGCTCTGTTCAGTAATCGTGTCAGTCCCATTCTTGGTGCATTCAAGGTGCATGGAGCACCTTGTTTCGATTTCAGAGGTTCTCTCAGTATTTTCTTTCCCAACACAAAAGACTGTATACATTTTGTTTCCTGGCACAGGTTCACGTCTGAGGCATTTTTAACACAGGTTATTGTTCTTGGCAAATAGGATCATGGAGTAAAAGAAGCCACAAATATGTGACGTCAGAATTCCTGGAAGGGAATTTGAGATGGAAGACAGTTGTGAGTCTTATGTATTGTGAGTGAGACCTGAGAGGCCTACTTTATAACTGAAGTAACCAGAAGAGCTAGTTAATGATTTAATCTGGTGTTTTAGTTCTGAGATTTATACAACAATGTTTCTAAGAAAGAGTAAGATGTTAGGAACTCTTTGCTCATAAGTGCAAGGTAATAATATATCAGATTGTTTTAACTAGGCAGCATTTTTGCACAAAGAACTTGGATACCTCAGACTGAAGTGCTAGATTCGAGGTTTTCAAGAATTACAAATTATTTGGGGCAATCTCAATTTTGCTCCCATAAAAAAAACTGACATGAAATTTACATGGCAAACCTGGGCATCCAATGGCCTAGAGATGCCCTAAACCATTGCTTCCAGCTGCCGCTTCAGAATTGTATGGATCTCTTGAGGATCCTGTGCTACAGGGTTATCTCAGATACATTAAGGCATCTCAGATAGCTCTAAATGTCAGTATGGGTATTCAACTTAATTAAGTCCATGCTGTTTTTCCTGACATTACGAGGATATAAAAATCCTCAAAGACATCCTGAGATGGACATATGAAACAGTCACACCAAAGCAGAAACACTCAGAATCACTACATTCCACTTGAAAAATCTTAAATCTTGCACAGATTCAGCTGTCAACACTGTATGTTGCTTACTGTTGGGACTAAGAGCTGCTAGCATGATAACAAGGAAGTGCAGGAACAAGAAAGATGTCATGGTAACAGAAAGAAAGCTTGATGACGACAGCATAACCACAGAGGAGTTTTGTATGTTGCCCAGTGGTAGCCTGGCACTTAGTTGTTTTCTTTAGCAGCAGCAATCTGGTTTAGCAGCTCATCAGAGAAAACACAAGAGCTAGACAGCCTCATCCAAAAACAAAAAACCAAAGGGGTATTTTTTTAACCTCAGTTTCTTCTGCTTTATCACATACATAACCGCAGCACATTTTTGCATCTTCTTTGCAGGTTCCCAGGAGAGCAGCTACTTTACTGTAGTGTAAGCTTTCTTACTATCCTGGTACTTTTAGATTCTCTCTGCCCGTCTCTCTTCTCTTTCAGAGCTGCATCCTTCCCACATGTTATGAATATACCAATTTTTGTCAGTCCTTTCTAACAGACAGTCTAGAACAAGTCTTCATCTTAAGTCATCTCTCAGGCTTCATTTTTGGGTCACGTTTGGCCATTTATAATGCTTTTCTCTTCTAGCTTTGCTAGTTTTAAAGGTCAGAAGATTGTATCAATCAGATGCTTCACAGTGCATAATGTATTCTAATATCTCTACAGTTGTATAGTTATTATGTGAATTAACTCAATTTAGGCTTGTAAAAAGTTGCAAGTTAATATGGGGCTTCTTGTTGTGACCTCCTTCTCTTCTCTGTGATGCTTATACTATTTCAAGGAAGTCAATAGAATTTCTTTATTATATGTAAGAGGTATATTTTGGTATGTAGCACATCCCCAGGGTAATAAAACTCTGTTCACAGTCCGACGGATTCCTTCAAAGTGATATCACATTTTCAGGTTTGGATTAATGCATGTGCTTATACTTACACCCCAAATGTTCATTGTGTACTTTATTGGGATCTCTGCATATGCAGGTGAAATTTTCTACACAGTTACCTAATCTGCACATAACCTAACAATTGTCAACTTTGACATGAAAAAGCAAATTTGCCTGCAAGCCATTCTGGCCAATTCTGAAAATATGTTCAACTGCTGTACTAGATTTTCAGGCCCACTTGTTACCCCTGAATGGCTGCTGTCAAGACAGAGCAGATTTGTCACTTTCTCAGCCAACTACTTGGTGATTCCCTATAGGTAACAGTTTCTCAAGTGCTACAGAACTGCTGTACTGATTCTACAAAACTATCTTCTCTGGAGGGTCATGTACTGCAGCATGGCCAAGGGAGTATAGCAGTGTATGAATGTATGGGCTAGTGCAAGGTTACTCCAAAGACAAAGCACGAGGTGGACTTTCTGCTAAGTGTGGGTACAAAGACTACAACATATACCACCAGTGCTCCTGTGGCAAGTATAGTTCACCCACAGTCCTTTGTTATAACTGTGGTAGGGAGATACAGCATTTTGTCATTACCTTTGTTATTCTGACAAGGAGTTTCAGAACAAAGTTTCCTAGTACACAAGTCAAAGAATTTTTTGATAAACCACATCTCACACATATGTCCAGTTTTGCATCCTGTGCTGGATTTAGTTGCGGAGAAGTAGCTGAACAGCTGTACTGAAACTAATAGCTCTACGCAGCTTATAATGAAAGGAACCATTTCTTTTTACCCAGAGTACAGGGGAACGAAAGCATACCTCAGTGATTATTTTAAAGGAGGCACTGCTATAATTCATGTAGTCTGAAGACCCTCAGAGGACTAATAGAGGCAAGGTTTACAATCTCAAGTGTTTAGTTGTTTCAGTGGATGAAACAGCTTGTCATGAGCTCTTACCTCCATGTGTATGGGCAGTCTGGATATATGCATAATTCAGCAGTGTCCTATTTTGAGCTGTCAATGTACAACAGTACTGATGATACTCTGAGTAACTTTGTGCTGTAAAAAGGCTGTCATATTGAGGGTTTAGGTTGTCTTATTTTCAATCTCCATGGATTATATCTCTGAATTCATATTAGTACCACCTTCTCTTTTTTTGTTCCTTTAATTTTGTCTATCTTTGCTTTATCTTGCAGCAATTGCTATCAATTTTTTCTGTTGTGCTACCTCAGATAAGTAGAATTCTTTCCCCTCTCTCTTTAAAAAGTTTAATTTTGAATTTCATATTAAGACTTAGCATCAGAATTAACAAAAGGCTTTAGTTGTCCAAGATGTGGCACATACTGTTTCAGTCCACTGGTGTATTCAAGCTAGAATTTAAAGCTGATGTCTCTAAGCAGTGTTAATAATATTACATATACATGTAAATACATTCTTAATAAATCCTAGGGGGAAAATAGAGGAATTTAGAATCATTTGAGAAATCATTTTTGGTTTAGGCCATGAGAAATCACACCTGTTGGTTTAAAGTCTGCTACCTAAATTCTGTATTTGAAGACAGCACCTAAGTATGAGCTAAATCTTATCACATTGTTAAAGAATATTTCCTTGGGTTTTGTGCTCTATGCAAACCTTGTGACCCCATTTTCTCTTTAAGATTAAATGTTGCTTGTAATCCTGAATATCATACAGATACTCAACCTAAACAACTGGGGGAAAAAAAAGTTGAAGTCACTAAAGAATTCACTTTTGCCATGTCTAACCACAGATTCTGGGTCAGATCATCAACTAGATCATAATAAAGTTGTTTCACTGATCTGAAAGAAGCTATGCCAGTTCATACACTCTGAGGACTACTTATTATTTTATGAAGAGTTGTTAGCCCACCCATCTTTGATAAACATTAGCTATTTTAGAACGGATCTGTAAGTCATATTTCAAGCCTGTAGTCATTTAATTTATCCTTTCTCCAACCCTCATCCCCCTTTTAACTTTTTCCTATAGCACTCCAGATATCCCTGAATATACTGGCAAGGTTCATTGATCAGCAACTCACGCGGAAAATTCTAATCTTCCAACAACAACCCCATCAATAATTCCACGAATGCATGGGTAGTTATGAGGTATATTTCTCAGCTTGTTCAGAAAGATTACAGGGAAAATCCTAATTGCATTTATTTAGTTAAAGAACAATTAAATGTTAAGCATGACATTCCATTGGCTTAAAAAATACAGAACAGTTGGGGTTGGATCCCACCACATTACTGTTATTCTAACATGAAATCCTTTGAGGATTCAGAATTTTTCTGGAACATTGTAAGGTTATGTATTGGGAAGGTACTTTAACACTGAGGTAAATCATGATTTCTGAATGTGGCTTATTTCTACACTGGGAATTGTTTTCTTTAGCTATGGTTGCTAAGTCATGGTTTAAGTGACTTTTTTTCCTTTTACTGATTGATCCGTGTGTGTTTTGAAAGAGACCCTTAAATGTCAAAGTTAAAAATTCCCACAAGAAAACTGTGTAGTGGTGTGTTTCCAAATTGGTGTTGGCAGACTTATGAAATGGGTATTTGCTATACAAAAATAGTTGTTAAAAATGGGTGGGTTTACTTAGAAGGCAGTAGGAGGCAAAATCATGCCATGCCCCCACACTGATGCAGCCCAGGACCCTGTGGCCATGAAACCATCATAGCTCCACATCACTACTGTGGCTACCTCAGGAAATTAATTAGTAATCTTTATTCTCTCGCTCTTCCATACAAGGCTTGTTAAAACTATGGGCCAGTGTAAGTATTTAGGTGTCTAACTCTTGTTGGTTTCAAAAGAGCTGGACACTTCAGAACAGCTGAAAAACTTTTTTTCCTTTTGTTAGCACAAAGAGTTTCTGACACTGGCAAAGGACCAACCTAGTCTTTCTCCCAGTAGCTTCAGAATAGTTTAATAACTATTTATTTCCCCTCTCTCCTTTATGATTTTGTGCTTTGGATTCTGATTTCTTATTATCCATAATGATCTAGGACATGGTGATGCTATCCTAAGTCTCCATATTTTCCTGAGAACTTTATCTTCCATTAAACTGTTTAACTGGCCTTAGCATTCTGTTCACAACACATCATGATGCTTTTTCAGCACTGCCAGTGAAAAGTATCCAGAAAGGGCTTGAGAAGAGCTTTAGGGAGCTGCCTGGCTTTTAAAGGACTCACCTTGTCAAGTGTTTCATTGTTGTTCAAAATGCACTGACTTTCATTTCTGCTGCCCTCCATCCATTCACCTCTGCTCTTTTTCTCTTGTGGTTGTACTTAGAAAATAGGCAGTCACCTGTAGTCAGAGTTTGCTGTTGACAGGGAATGAAAAGATGCAAGAGTCCTGAGTATATGTTAATAAAGCTGAACTTAGAGCAGCCTGATGCAAGACTAACTTGCTTGTAAATGTCACAGACAAATAAAAAGGCAAATGCATCTTAGCAAAGATCATTGGCAGACTTCAGACACATACCAGATTTCAAGAGCAAAAAGAGAAGTGCCGCTGTGATCTAAGAAAGGAAAACACATTTGTTACTTCATTTTACTTTATACAGGTGTTACTGTGGGTGTAGTTCATAGTGGATGAATTTTCTTAGTTTTTAGTGGATAGCAAGAACAGGGTTCTCATTCTGTGCTAACGGATACTTTCCAGAAACAGGACAGAATCTCCTGACTTTTTTGAAGAAGAGTGTGTAGGAAAGACATAGCAAGCTTAGTCATACCCAGAGATTGTAGACCAGGTTTTACCACCCTTTTTCTGAGCTTAGTGGTACATTCCCCTGAGGGTAGTACCCCTGGTTACAAAATTGTAAGAGTCCCATTTTACTTTCTGGGGGCCTACTTGTGGAGTAAGGTAGGTGTTCACAAGCTTAAGATGGAGGATTGTAGCCCTCTGTGAAACTGCTATGTAAAACTACTAGGGATTCTGGTAATCTGCCCCCCAACATTAGTTATTGATGCCCATGAAAAAAAGATGCTGAGCATTTGATTCCTTCCCTTTGTAAAATAAATGATGAAAAGTCCTGTTGATTTCAGTGGTCACAGGTCAAGATAGACTGTAGTGGAGAGGTGAAGAGAATAGAGGTTATTCCTGGAATTTGGGGCCACCTCCACATGCTTTTCATGTAGAACGTGATCTCATTCTTAATGTTTTTAAAATGATGACTCCTTTTTTTTCTCTCTTCGATCATTCTCAAGCCATGACTGTAATAATTTCTCAGAAAGTAGCAAGTGATTGCATGTGGTGGATGTTTTTATAGCTGCTTTATTTGACATGCCTACAATATATGGTCAGTCTCCTGAAGACAATTATGGGTATCAGAGGGATTCTCTTGTCTACTGCTAACATGGTCTAATAAATGTTCCTGTCAAAAGTACCAGCAACATCAGATAGACCAGGCAGCATGCAACTACATCGCTGTATTTCTATTGCATGGAGCATCCATAGTATGTGGGGAAAAATCCTTTATACCTCCTTTAAGCATTCTGAACACAGCAGGATTGTAGAGGATATAGAACAGAAGAAATACAGTTTTTACATCTTCAAATATGAATAGTATTTTTATGTGTCAAGCTTTATTGGTGTATTTTTATTGTATTTTTATTTCCAGTCAATCCCAAGGTGAAGTCAGAAAATTAGGTTTCAAAGCCCTTTAGTGCAATTAGATTCTGGCAGCATTGTTTAGCTTTTGCATAGGAAGGAACATTTTATGTGTCGTTTTGTGTTTAAGTGAACTGTCCATTGCTACCCAGAAAACACAAATCCATTTGCACCACAGATTGTGAGGAAATTCATTGTCCTCACCATAGTTAATATAAGATAGTGCTAGATGTAGTTTGATTTTTGAGAGAAAGTTTGCACCCATTTAGCAGGCTGCTTTGGAGATTTCAAGAGAGATCTTCAGGTCAAAGTAAAATATTTTTTCTTTGGAGAGTGAGTGAACATAAGTCTGTGGTCAGTTCTGTGTCAGCCCTGCTTTTGATTAGGTGTTTTGCAGCAGAGGGACTACACTGACTTAGGTTGTAGGTATAAGATCATTTATAGTGCCTCTTCCTGTAAAGGATGAGAAGAGTACCAGAAGTCTAGCATAAATTGTTCCCTCCCAGACTGTCCCCAGCATATTTACTAGTGCCCATACCAGTATTCTGTACCACAAGGACTGGGCATCTAAAGAAGGCACACCAGGGTGCCAGCAAAGTGGTTTTTCTAGTCTTGAAAGCCAAACCTCCAGCATCACCTCCAGGCACCACAGGGCCTTATGTGCTTGAATGCATTCAACATGCCCATGGCAGTTCCCCACATACTGTGCAGGTCTTTTGTGAAGCAACTGTGTGTGCCTAATAAAAGCTGAAAAGATTCAAGAGACAGAACATACCTCTCTTACTGCTGCTGTAGGGTTCTGTCTTTCAGCATGTTACATATATCCAGAAAGGAAGATTTAAAATAAGATTTAAAATTCTTAGGAAGATGTGCCACCATTGTTCTTAAGGGGATGGATTCTAATATTGTGGAATATTGCAAATTGTTAATATTCTCTGAGGCCAATGGGCATAACTGTTTATGAAGAAAGCAGTAAGAGGGAAGAAAAGGGAATGTTTAGCAATATAAATTCACACGTTAAGAGTCTTTTTTTTTTCTCTGTGTGACTGCAGATACATAGCAAAACATGGAAGCTCATCTCAGTATAATCACCACAGACCTTTTTCTCAAGGGGTGACTCTAGTTAGTTCTCAAGATTCTTTCAACAAGACAGAACGAGAAACTATTACAGTTTAAAAAGTGTCAGTCCTTTTTACCTGCATAACTGAGAGCTTCAGTGTCTGACAGTAAGGAGGAAGGACATGTGTGAAGATGTGTGGATACTTTAAATACGGAACAAAAATAAAATAACATAGAAGTGGGTGTTTGTGGTAGTCCTTATTACATTATTCTCATATTTATGACTTACTAACATTGACAGTTAAAACCGTATTAAAAACAAGAGGAGTCATAAGTCAAAGACTTGAAACTTGTTCTCTGTATGGGATTGCCTTGTTAACTAAGGTTGAAAATTATGTTTTATCTGTTCCATCCATTGACATAAACATTTTGTATACGTATAGATACATACACATGTGGACACACATATGTATTAACTAAGAAATCATTACAGAGCAGCAACCCTTCTTACCAGCTGTCAAAAGTGTGCCTTGCAAAGATGGTTAAATGTCACAGAGTGAGATTTTAGCTTTGCCTGTACTGTCTCTATGTGTAGTAGTGAAAAAAACCGAGCCAGTTTATGTTCTCTGGTCTAGGGGCTAATTAAGATTGTGTGGCTTGCATCCATGCTTAATTTCTTTTATGCTTAAACTGAAAACAGTTGAATAGGGAAGATGGAGGGCCAGTACTTAAGCCTTTGTCTCAGCACTGTTTTATTTTCTGATGTTGGTGTAGACAACATGAGGAAGTTGCATCCCTGAGAAGGAAAAGACCAGATGTGAATTTAGTAGGTCTAGGAGTTCTACTGTGCTCCAGGGGCCAAAATAGTCCAAATAGTTTATTCTAATTTGGACAACCTGGCAGCTTGCTCATAAGTTTTTGTCCTGAGGTCTCTGGTATTATCTAAATTATCTGTATTTCTGCTCTGTTACCTCTCCTGCTTGCTTTTCTTCAGTACAGGCTTTCTACAGGCTTTTAGGGTACATATGTGTCATGGTTTAATCCCAGCTGGCAACTAAAGCCTCACACAGCTGCATGCTCACTCACCCCAGGTAGGATGGAGGAGGGAATCAGAAGGGTAAAAGTAAGAAACCTCATGGGTTGAGATAAAGACAGGTTCACAGGGAAAGCAGAAGCCGTGCACACCAGCAAAGCAAAACATGGGATTCATCCCCCACTCCCCATGGTCAGGCAGGGGCTCAGCCCTCCCCAGGACAGCCGGGCTCCATCCCGCGTAACGGTGACTGGGGAAGGGAAACGCCATCCCTCCGAACGTCCCCCCCTTCCTCCTCCTCCTTCCCCCAGCTGTAGGTGCTGAGCATGACGCCGTACGGTGTGGGACATCCCTGGGGTCAGGGGGGGTCAGCTGTCCCGGCTGTGTCCCCTCCCAACTCCTTGTGCCCCCCCAGCCCGCTCGCTGGGGGGGTGGGGTGAGGAGCAGAAAAGGCCTTGGCGCTGTGTGAGCGCTGCTCGGCAGCAACCAGAGCATCCCTTGCTGTGTTATCAACGCTGCTTCCAGCACAAATCCAGAACACAGCCCCACACTGGCCACTGTGAAGAAAATTAACTATACCCCAGCCAAAACCAGCACAATACGTGCATAATAAGTTGGTAAGATATAGCTTTCCCATAGTCACTTAATGACTTTTTGTGGAGGATTATAAAATACATCAATGGCAAAAGGCTTTTTCAAGAGCAGGCTGAAGACTCACTGGAAATACTGATAGGTAGGCAACATAAACCACAGAGCCAGAAGACAGCAAATCTGCAGAAAAAACTAACATCCCTTTATTAAGGGGTTAGATCCTCAGCAACAGTAATGGGAAATGAGCATCCAAATGCCTGACATTGCTGTGGAAATCTCAGTCATAGAGGCTATACAAGCCCCTAGCAAATGTGAGATGACAGCTAAGCAAGACAAGCACTGACACTAAGGTATACCATTTCTCCTAATGAGACCATAGCAGATTGTTTATCCTAAAGTGGGGCAGAAAGATTCCAGTTCTTGAAATGTCTGACCTAACACAGAAACTGTATCACTTCTAGATTTCTGTATTTCCATCATGCATAAATCACTGATGACAGATATTTTAAAAGAGATGCTCACATCACTTTCTCTGTATGCATTAAATTAGAACTTACATGCAAATGTGCAAAATTCAAGTATACGCACAGGTACAGGAAGGATGCAACCTGCCTTTGCCTTCTGTGCTTGTCCATTTTGAAGCTATTCATGTATATATTAGATGAAAACATAGTCTCTTTTGCAAATTTGGCTTTTATGTCCTATTGAATTATTATGTTCCATTCAAAAATATTTGCCAGTTTGTTACTGATTATAAAGGCTATGTTGTTATATACTTGAGAAGTATCCTAATTAAATCTTTCAGAGGCCCAACTCTGCAGTGCAGAGAGAGTGATCTTACTTTGGGTAAGAATGTAGGAACTGTCTTTGTGCAATGCAATGCAGCATTGCAGGCTATATCTTGAACAGAAACTTAAATTCCATTCAAACTAACAGATGAAAACTGATTACATTTTAAACCAGCAGTGGGCTGAGAACATTGATTGCAAAGACAGATGCCATCGCTTGAGTAAGTTCAGATTGGTTGCTTTATGTATAAAAACATTTTACACATGGCATAATTAAACCACAATAATCTAAGGAGATGGGAGCTATATTTAAAATGGGGCAGGCTCTCAGCTGAATAAGTCAGCATGGTTGTCTCTGACATTACAGATTGGTTAAGAGCCAGAATCTCTATATCTAGTGAGAGAAAGGTGTATGTTAGAAATCCTCTAGATAAATCAAAATTGTAAAAATAATGTAAGGATGATTTATACTTCTCCATACTGCTAGACCAATCTGAGGAAATTCTTTAAAAAATAAACAGTGGGGAGGAAAGGTATTTTTTGAAGTCAGTTTCTTTCTTGAAGTTAGTTGCTTTCAGTTTCTCTGAAAACTTGAACAAAGAGCAACAAGCTCTTGGGCTTAAAGAGCAAAGGGAAGGGAAATGCTTGTATTCAAACTATAAAGAAGTCCCTCGTTTCACTTAAACTAATTCAAACAACAAAAAGCATGTTTTCTAACTGTTTTTCCCATTAAGAAATTCTTGAAAACACTATATTTTGATCCTAAAATATTAAGATAGTATTCCTTGAAACCTCAAGGAGGGAAAATTTGCATACATTATAACAGAAGAACTTATGAAAGCAATAACTAAAAAATAGGTACGATGTGACACATTCAATATACAGCCTATTTTTATTTCTGCTGGCTGCAATGGCATTGCTTTTGGTAGTAGAGATAGAAAGAGATTCTTGCCATCATGTCAATCCTATAAATAACACCACTTGATTTAATCTGAACCCTTCTAGATTCGTGTGATTAATGTTATGGTGAACTAGTTATTGTTATTTTAAAATTTTCTGACTCTTCCATGCTATCCTAAAAAGAAATAACACCCACTCCCCAGAATATCATTTCACTTGATACTGTGGCACATGATGAAAAGTATATGAAAGAGAGTCGCTATTAAAGAATCTCGGTTTTGCCTCCAGTTGGAATCCAGTGAACAAATACTTTAGTTCATGGGACAACTTCTGCTTTCCATCTGTTAAATGCCTTGCTGAATCATAGATGTTGTTAATCTATACACAGTGTTCATAAAGCAGTCAAATTTCAAGTCACTAAAAATCATTTTTGGATCTGTTCTTTTGAGTTACAGCATCAACACCTAGATGAACAGGAACAGAGTTGGCTTCCGGTGTGTAGTAAAACCACTGAAAAACAATACTGCCGTGAGAGAAATGGTTTCCTGGGTAGAATTTAGTTGGCTTTCCTTCTACAGTCTTCTAAAGGCTTCAGAAAGTATAGTCTTCTAAAGCAGAGCATTTGCACCGCACAAAAAGGCACTACATTTGCATCTTGTTTCACAGAATTTCTTCATAACCAGCAGGCTTTGGAAGTTAAATGATTTGAAGTCATTTTGTGTAAAGTAGTTATTAGCATAGTGACTGTGCTTTTAATATGATCCCTTCAATGTACAGAGTAAATAAACATGTCTTAAACTATTCTATTTCCTTCTAAATAACTCTAAATAATATCTATATATTTTTGTATGCATGGCTACTAAACCCCTTGAAATACATTTTTGCATTATGTCAAATGGATTGATCATAAAGAAACATTTTGACATGGAAAAATAGGCCACAATAGAACAATTATCATAACTGTAGCTAAAGTTCATATATTTTTAGAGTAGGTTCTTATCCCTCTTGCTCCTTTCAGAAATACGCATTTTAAAAAATTGGTTTCCTTTGGTTTGTTTGTTATTTTATTCCTAATGCTTCTCATCTGCCATCTAGTAAAGGTCATAGAAATATTAATGTACTTCCAAAGCAAGAGATCCAAAAAGCTTTGCTTTCAACATAGCTTAGAGTATGGGGATGCAAATTGCAAAAAATCAGTGGCCTGTATCTTCTCACAGAATTATTTAGTAATGAATATACCAAGTGAAAGAGAAATGTCTGTTGGGTAAACAATACACATAAACAACTTCATGGTAAGAAAATAATGTGATATAAGAGGCTGGGGTAATCCTAGCCTGAAATCTTGAAAATAACTGGAAAAAATAAGGTACTTACAGAGGAGACAGAAACCAAAAGCATATAATAACTGGAAACTGTTTTGTTTCGCTGTAGATGGAAGAATTTTTTATTTAATAAAATACAATTAAAAATAGAAAAACATAATGACCATGTAGAGAACTGGTGTTGCATTCAGAAGTTAGTTGAGAGATAAAGTATGATTTACTTGGACAAATTTGGTAGAACAGAGAAGAAAACAAAGTTTAAGTGGAGTATTCCCCCCCAATGATGGCTAAAAGCTCCTTGTTTTGGGTTTCAACATTTCTCAGCCACTGCTGTCTTTCTGTCCCCCCAGAAATGTGGGACTTGAGAGGCTTGGCTGACACTTTAGAACGGGACTCCCTCTTCCCTAGTGTGCAAAATACAAAACAGCCCTGTGAAGTGTATATTGAGCCATCCCAGAGGCGATTGCTCCCAAAATACTGACCTATCTTGTACTGAGGCAGGACAGCTGCTTATCATTTCATCCATGGTCCACTTATACTTAAAAAATGTCATCACTGGTTTTCTGGTAAGAACATCCCTTTCCTTGCAAGTACTGTTGCATGGCATTTAATGATGGTAAGACTGTGCTTCACATCTTTGAAAAACATCAGGTCTGAGATCAGTCTGAGGAAACGTGTCTCAGTAAAGGCTGAGAAGGAAAATAACCACCGAAATCATCCCCTCATTTACTAAATTTTATTTTCATTGAGGGTTTCTCTGAGGAATAGGAACCAGGCTGTCCTAACACAGGCCTAAGTGTAGTTGCTTATGGGAACAATGATGTTGCTGCTGCTGTGTGTTCATTACTTAGTCCAGTAATGAGCATATGTAGTATGTTTATGACATATATATATACATATATATATATAGGCCCTAAAAGTCAAAAGCCTTTATGTACCCATGTTCTACTGACTGGTAGTTTTGTTTGCCTGCATGTACAACTTGGAAGCATCATTAACTCAGCAGCTGAGTAACATCAGAGCATCATCAGTGGTTATCCTTTTATCATGGCTTATACTGCAAGCCTCTGACAGAGTCCTATCTCTGCTGTCATTAAAAAGATAATAATCAAGTGTCACCTTTAGATAAAAGGCACTGTATGACTCCTTGTTGTCACTCTGCATGAAACAAATCTGTATGTGTAAATTATATATGCACTCATTAGTTTAGGATCTTGCCATGAATTTCTTTATAATTCTCACAACTGGAATAGAAAACAAAATTTCCAGGACTTCCTAATAAAGATTACTGTGGTTTAGCCCCAACCAGCAACTAAAGCCCCACACAGCTGCTTGCTCACTTTCCCCGGGTGGGATGGAGGAGAGAATCAGAAGGGTAAAAGTAAGAAACCTCATGGGTTGAGATAAAGACCGTTTCACAGGGAAAGCAGAAGCCGTGCACACCAGCAAAGCAAAACACGGGATTCATCCCCCACTCCCCATGGTCAGGCAGGGGCTCAGCCCTCCCCAGGACAGCCGGGCTCCATCCCGCGTAACGGTGACTGGGGAAGGGAAAAGCCATCCCTCCGAACGTCCCCCCCTTCCTCCTCCTCCTTCCCCCAGCTGTAGGTGCTGAGCATGACGCCGTACGGTGTGGGACATCCCTGGGGTCAGGGGGGGTCAGCTGTCCCGGCTGTGTCCCCTCCCAACTCCTTGTGCCCCCCCAGCCCGCTCGCTGGGGGGGTGGGGTGAGGAGCAGAAAAGGCCTCGGCGCTGTGTGAGCGCTGCTCGGCAGCAACCAGAGCATCCCTTGCTGTGTTATCAACGCTGCTTCCAGCACAAATCCAGAACACAGCCCCACACTGGCTACTGTGAAGAAAATTAACTCTACCCCAGCCAAAACCAGCACAAGATCTAAACCACACAAGTAACGGTATGAAGGAATTCAGTGGAACTATTCATAGGAATAAAATTACATTTGTGCAGCTTCTTTCATCTTTGATGTGGCCCTTTGATTCAAGAAATTGTCCCTATATAACAAAGTACTTACAGACAAAGCTGAGCACAAGCATATTACTGGCTTCCAATTTTAGAACAGCATACACCTTGCTGAATCCTGTGGTGTAAACCTCATTTATATCAATGACCACTAGACAACCTACAGGTCACTTGCTCAACACCACTTAAACTAGTTAACTGTTTCATTGCTTATAGGAAGTCTAACAATATGCAAATATTGCAGCTATTCCGTAAAGCAAGGATGTATCTATTAAATCCAGACATTTACTTCAACAAGAACAACCTTTGAGTATTCAATGAGTCCAATACTTTTAGTTAAAAAAAAAATAATTCTCAGACTTTCTCCTTAAAATCTGAACTAAGTTTCCTACAGGGCCTCTATGCTTTTTGAAGAAAGAATGTCCAATGTATTCTGCACAGGGTAAAAGTAAAACTCAGCTGATAAAATTACTTGTAGCTTTCTATCATGTTCTGTTCACCAGTGACTGCTAGTCAATTCAGGGTAAAATACCTACCCAAGATCAGAAAGAAGTCCAATTCAGTTAAGCAGGCACAGACCTGAGAGTTAGGGCTTTCCAATTTACCTACATCAGGCTCTCGGTTCTCTTATCTTCATCTCCTCCACACACACACTCTTTTAGTATAGGGATAAGAGCATCTTGCTCTGTAAAGAAGTAAGAAAATCAAGGAGGAAAAGGGATAGACAAAACCTAAGTGCTCTTACTGTTTCTCTGTACTGAAATTACAATGCGAGCTAATTTATTTTCCTGTAGACTCCACGTTGCTATATTTCTGTTTGTCTAATTCGAGCCCTAACCTGAAGAGCTGTTAGTGTGAAATCTCACAGAACTTCCTAGGCTCATTTCCATATTTTTTTTGCCGACAGCCTTGCATGGGACAATTAAATAATTTAGGTAAGCAGTCACCCCAATCAAAATATTTTCCAGTTAATTAGCAGATCAGATATCAGTGAAAAAAGCATATAATTGTATTAGCCACCATCAGTTTGACACAGTAAATATGCTAGTATGTACACATCTGAAATAATGACACAGTCAGCAGGCTGTAAATCAAAATAATTTACACTTAAAATAATTAGAGAATAAAGGGGAAATAACTGAAATGACTGAAGATTTCATAGAAGGCAGGCCACATCACAAATGTAAGTGATTAAAAAGAAAAGTCTTAATGACAGCCTTGATAAAGTTGCCTAAATGCAAGGTAACTTGAACTATTTAGCTTATCAGTAAACTGGATAAGCTCCAAGAAAAAAAAAAAGTAAAAAATGCAAAAGCCTCCACTGACTTTAGTGCTGTGTAAATGCAGCTTTCTAGTGGCTAAAGATTAGGTGTATGATGGGCAATATATTCCTAAAGCAGAAGCCAGGTGGGATTTAATTATTCAAATAAAAACCTGAGATTAATTCTCCTCCCCACAATATACATCAAGCTGCACAACTGCCAACACATCCTGAAGTTGACCCTTTGGCCTGAAAGTTTCCTAGACACTGGGGTTGTGTTCACACTGGTGAATTAAAACACATCAAGGGCCACTTGATGGCACTTGGTTCAAGCAACGGCCAATGACTTTACTGCTAACTTGATGAAACTCCAGAACAAGGACACAAGTAAGAAGAATTGGTAACTCCTGCCAATTTCTGAATTTATGTCTGAGATATTTTTGGGTAGCTGGAGAAGAATGTTGTTCAGAATGAACCAAAAATATGCTAGACGCCATGGTAAAAATCTAATGGTATAGCTGGCCCAGACGTACAGCCAGGAATAGTCCCCAGTGGTGTTTAATTTCCTCACATAGACACAGCTGCAGAAATTTGCTTCAGAGCTTGCACAGAATTACCTGACACAGTGCATACATAATGCATATGCAGTTCCAGAAACCAACAATATCTAAAGAAACAGTTTCCCCAAGCAGCTTGTCCTCTGGGAACTGGGATACGTCCTTGGGAAGAAGAGATACAGGTAATATTCACCACTGCAATGGGAATAAGATGGCCATAAGCTTCAGCAGAGAATCACAGATGCATAGAAAAATGTACTTTGGAGTGGAGCTCAGGAGATCATCTATACAAACCCCCTGTTCAAACTTAGGCCAACGGTGAAGGCAAAGCATGTTGCTCAGCGTCTTGCCCAGCTGGATTATGAAAAATGTCCAAGAATGGAGACTCCACAGCCTCTCTGGGCAACACATTCCAGTGCTTCCCAAGTCTCCCTGTGAGCACCTTCTCTTTGTTACGGTTTGTGATCATTGCTTCATGTCACTTGGCAATGCACCTCACAGAAACATCTAGCTCTGTCTCTGTAACCTTTCTTTGATTAGTTGAAGACTGCAGTGATACCCTCCCATTTGACTCCTTTTCTTCAGGATAAAGTAAACCAGTTCCCTAGCCCTTAGATGATGTGCTGAAGCCTCCCAACCATCTCTGTGGCCCTCCTCTGGCCACTCTCCGAGTTATCAGTAGTAACCTCCAGATATCTTATGGTTTATATAGCCTTGATGAATCCTTTAAGCCAGGAGACTACTGAATCTCCATACCACATAAAGATGTGGGAAAGAGGGAGGAAAGAAGGGAAAGTAGATTCCCCAGGTTGTTTTTGATTAGAAAGTCTCTTGTAGACTTGTTTTTGTTGTAAAGGGTATACTCCTCAGTAAACAATAGAGTTTTGTGCAGACACAGTAAATATGCTAGTATATGTGTGCATGTGTGTGTGTATACATATGTGTGTGTGTGTGTATATATATGTATGGATACATATGTGTGCATCTATTTCCCCACTGGCTGGGTTAAAGTGGCTACACACCAAGTGTTTCAGCCAGCTGCAGGTTTCCACCTGTGCCTGCAGTTCCTGCCTCTCCTTAGGCACTGTTTCCCACATTCCCTTTGTCTAAATTAGGGATGTGAGATGGGAATATCTCAGAATTTGACCCTGCACTACCTTTAAGGCACTTTTTCTGGTTTGGCTCTGAATGACTGTTCATTATAAGAGAATTTACTTACACATTCATTTTTGCACTGCCCTGGGAGCAATATGTTGCCTTGCAACCCTAAAGACCCCTCCTGAGAGGCAGTTCCGTAACATGGATGCTATTTTTCAGCCCAGGGCAGGGTATCAATTGACTTGCAACAACTAACCTGCTTCCACACACTGCTCACTGGCAGTGTGCTATGAATTTCCTTTATATCAGCTACTCCTCACTCTAATTTACCTTTCAAGTGGGCTAATGAAATGCAGTGCTACACTCCAGTCATATTAATAAAAAAACCCAAAAACCAACCAAACAAAAAAAAACAGCAACAAAAAAAACCCAAACCAAACCAAAAAAAAACACCATAAGAACCAAACAAACAAATAACAACAAAACAAAACAAAACAAACAAACAAACAAAAAAAAAAACAACCCACCACCCCAATTCTGGAGTACTGAATAGCAGAGAAAAATAATCTGATATGACAGAGACAGGCTCCCATCATATTTGTAAAACTTTCCCAGGAAGGAAATCCTGTCAACTTTCAAAAGTTCCTCATCTATCCAGACATTTCAGTTCAAGCTGTGTTTTTGTGTATAATAAATTGCTTCTAGTTGGCTGAAAATCATTTTTTAGCTCTTATCTCTGTGATCGGTTACCTCTGCTGTTCTTTAATGGCCTTCACCTCATTATGCAACTAGTCATTAAAAGCTTAGTATCCAGTACAATGGTAGCTTATGTAAAGTGATCTATGAGAGCTTTATATAGGCTTACCAGCCGCAGCCTTAATTTTACTCATTCGTCTTAATTTTTTGTAATCATTTTTTGTAAAAAGGGTATAATGTCAGGCATGCTTCCCTGCTACTGACAGATCCAATCTAGCAGATAATTACCATAAGGAAATTGATGCTTTAGTGTGCAGGGGAGAATTTAATTTACTCAGACATCCTACAGTACAATGCATTCCAAAAGATATGAGGATTTAAGTTTTTAAGAAATTAAATTTCACTATTTAACATGATTACTTATGTTGAACATCATTAACTAGCTTTTTTTTTAACTGTTTGATATAATTACAAGAACAGTTATTTGGTCTAAAATCCAAAGTCATCTTTAAATAAGGGTTAAGGATCCATGAAGCACAAAAAAGAAGGTTGCATTCTTTCTCTCCCCCTCTCCAACACCAGCCTTCCAGCAACAGCATTAAAAAATCTATAGAGATTAACTGAGCCAATGCATGAACTATAGAGCTTTTTCCAATGATGTTTTAATAGATCCTTTGTTCTCAGCCCATTCCACCTCAACTCCATCAGTCAGGAAAGCCATTTTAGTTCTATTCACAAATACAAATTGCTTATAATGTTTCAAAAATGATAGAACCACGAAGGAGTTGCTGAGATCCCAATTAAGCAAGGTGATTAACTTATGTTTAATTTCGGGTATTTGATTACTTCAAGAGAAATCCATGGGATTTAGAATTAGATTAATTTAATTAATCTCTATAATTTACTCTCCATGAGAAAGCATTCCTTCTAACCTACAGCATATATACCTTGCAAGCAGAATACACAGAGCACAACCAGGAAGGCCCATAAGGTTGGGTCTTTTGAAAAATAAAATATTTAAATCCTGAAAAGCCTTCCCATATGAAGTCCAGAAGCTTTGCTTTGGTCACTGAACTTCTTTATTAATTCCTTCAATCAGAGAAATTGAATTTTGTAAGCCTGCTCTCTTTTCTGCTTTGTTTGTTTCAAGTTCTGCTAAATATTTTAAGACAACTTTTCCTTCTTTCCATTTGTTAGGAGGTTGTACAGTCAGAGAACAAAAAATACAAAACTGTATAGAGTGTATGACAAGTATCTGCAAGTTGCAGGATCTATCAATAGAATTTGAATAGCATTTGCAGCTCCCTCATCCTTGTAACTGTTGCACAAACAGAGCTAATGCTGATTTAAAGTATTCTCTTAGGACACATTTTTCATTCTGGATTAAAGTGCCCTCTCCAAGAATAGGAAGCCCTTATCACTTGACGCTCCAGAAATTATGCTGGCCAGAACCTTCACTTGACACCCCATTAGAAGCATAGTCAGGACAGGGAGCTTTAGTCTGGAACGGGAGAAAGCCCATGGGCTCCTGACCACCCACAGTCTGACAAGCATTTCAAGATGGTATAGAGGACTTCTGATCAGACAGTGTTTTCTCTTATTCTTTATTATTTAAATAAAAGACATTAAAAGCAAAGAAAGAATTACTTCAGCAGGGATAGAATAAGGCCGACTGTTGATACCTCAGATAATCTACTTGACAATAGCGTCTCTTCTGTCTTTTCTTAGAACAGCTTTGTCAAAGGCGGACTTTTCGTATTTGCGGAAGAGAAGCTAGAAACTGTAAACAGGAGGAGAGAATTATGTGACTCAGTATTATTTCTAAAATAAAAGGTAAAACCATGCCATTTTTAGTTATAGCCATAGATACACGATGTCAAATGGAAAGAGCATAATGTCAGCAATGACATCAGCGCTCATTTTGAAGTAGTTGGTTTTTTGAAGAACTGCACTTATAAGAATGTCCCAAAATTCAGAAAAAGTCCAATCAATAACAGCAGAAGCACAGATGATATGATAATGTGCTCTTACACAATCTGAAGGGACTGCACGTCACTCGAGTCAACATCCCTCCCAGGTCACGGCTTACCTGGGAGGGACAGTTAACAGGGATGGAGGAGGTAAGAGGGAGCATCGGTGGCTATAGCAGACATTGCCTGATGTGGTGCTCCACTTGGGTTATTTCTCTTCCAAGTGAATATATCCACTTCCACCGGAAAATATTTTCTCCTCAGTTTTTAACCAGGATCATGCTCTGCTAGCAAAATGCTTTTACAGAATGTCTTAGGAAATTAAACAGAAAAACAATCATTTAAAAGGAGCTATTTCTGAAGCTTGCCAAAAGTCCACCAGCTTACATAAAGATCCCTTGCTCTGAGAAGAGATCCTGCCTGGTAGATACTTGCCTGAACACTGAGCTTTGCTCATCTGTGCTTCAGAAAGGGGGGCCTTGGCAGCTGAGACGAACAGTTGGAGGAGGTACATTTATCATCTGTGCAAACACACCAAGGCCTCTCTCCTACAGGTTTTTGCAGTCTTTAAGAAATCCCAGTCCTAAAACTCTCAAAATAAGTAGAGGACGGACAGTGAAATTCAATGGGCCCTCAAACAATATCCCTGATTGTACTTTCTGAATCATTTTTTACCTTAGAGAGCCTGGGCGGGAACTTGGCTAGTGCATGACATCCTAGCTGTGCCTTTGCCGGGCACTGCATCGCCTGCTCTCAAACATGTGATTCTCTATAGGCACTCTACAAACTTATATATACAGTATCTGTATGGAGCACAGTGTACACTTACACATATCTACACACATTTTTACTATATATATGTATAAACATATATAGAAAAGTGTATACTTTGTACACTATATATATTAAAAAGTATATAAAAACACACTTCACCTGTCTACTAAGGCATGCACAGATGCATGTTTCTGTGAAGTCCAACCCAGCAGCCTTTGAGCCTAGGAAATATTCTGCTCTTTTATAAGACTCTCTTTACAATGTTTTTTTTTTTTCATCTTACACCATCCCCAGAGCTGTGAAAAAGCAGTGAGATTTTAAAATACTGTTTGGGGGTTTTTGTGACACAGAATAGTGTGTTTTCCTTTCCCCTTATGCTCAGAAGACAGTTCTACCTCACATTTTCAACAAGTTGTAGCTTCACACAGAGACCAGGCATGGAAATTTTTAACCTGAAGGATGAAAGTTTGAGCAAGCAGTTTAGGTGGGTGACCGAGAAGAGTGGGTTAGAGTGGAAATTATTGCACAACATTAACAGAGGCACGTAGAGGGGTACTGCTCCTGTAATAGACGGGTTTATTAATAAGAATATGTACCAGGTTAAGCTGTACCCTTTCAGCATCTGACAAAACTCCTAACTTCTACTGAAAGATAATCAGAGACCATTTCTTAACCTGGTGGGAGCCCTTGTCTTATTTCTTACTTTTTTTTTTCTTTTTTGGCTAAAAGACTGTTTCACTGAGACAATCAAGTCTTGCCTCTCTGCTGGAAGTTTTTGGGCTCCTGGCATTCAGAAGACATCAGGATATCATTCATGGAACAATCCAACAAGGTAAAAACCCATGGTCCAGGATACTTTTTGGCTAGAGCTGCATGGGGCAGAGCCTGTCACTGCACACTGCGGGCAGCCAGGGCCACGGACAGAGGGAGCACTAGTTTAGGTGGAATATGTATTTGATAGGCAAACAGGGAGATTTGGAAACTATGAGAAAGAGTTGTCTCTTGCTCAGGGGAGAAAGGCAGCTTCTCATCTCGCTTCTTTAGAAGGAGATAGCAAATACGCTGGCTCTAGGATAAGCGCCCCCCCTCAGTGGAAATGGCAGGCCTCCCTCCTGCCTCTCTGCTGTGCCACAGCCCTACATCTCACCCTGCAGCGCCCTGGCTCCTGGAGGGGTGTTGGGACAAGCGCACAGCCATGACAGTGACATTTCACTGCCACCACCTCCAGGGCAGTACCACACCCAAGGCCCCGTGAAACCACCGGAGCTCTCCTGCTGTCCAGGGGCGGGGTGGCCATTCTGCAGCAGTTACAAATCCTGTGCAGACACTCACCCCTCAGGGGAGCCCCTACAAAATGAGGTCAGGGCCCTGAGAGCACTAATGGGTTTTAATGGCCCTCAGCAGCCTCATCTGGGGCCTTCACCCACTCCTATGCCCTCATAGCCGAGGGTGGGAGGCTTCCGTCCAGGCAGCACAGATCTTCAAGCTTTATATTGTTTTTTTAAAGTATGGGGCAGTGAAAAGGTTGCTTAAAAGTTAATATTAAGTTAGTCTTAAAAAATAAAAATTGCCCTATAACAGATTTTTCCTTAAGGCTTTCTCTGAGTTGAATTCATTTCAATTCTGGTTTTCTTGTCATTAAGTAAATGAGTTTGTGGCTTTTGATTTAATAATTATGTTTTATTATATCTGAGGCTGTCTAATAAAACAGAGGACGGGCTGTTTTTTTTTTTTTTAATTCAGCTGCGAACCCTGTGTTTTTCCTGGAGCTTTCCACAGCAGTCCTGCCAGGGAAGCACAGGGCAGTGCCATAATTTTCCAAAGAGGCAGCAGTTGCCAGCCTCCATTCTACAAATAATGATGTGTGTCCTTACCTTCATCATATTAGAGGCTTCTGTTAATTGCAATAAGGTTGCTTATGCTAGCAAATACGTACGTAAGCAGGCCTAGCAAATGGTTAGATAATACCCTTTTCTGATATTTTGACTTTGCTGGAGAGGAAGAGATGAGGGAGAGAAGTGGCCCCCGTAAAGCTGCAGGGTTGCCTGAGGGAAGGGATCTTTCCTAAGTGCTGGGGAAGCTCGAGGTTGGGACCCGTTGCTGCTTTCCTCGAGGTTGGGACCCGTTGCTGCTTTCCTCCGTGACATTATCAGCACAACCAGGCTGACAAGCCTTCCCGTGCCATGCAGTTGCTCCAGAAAAAAGCCCCAGAGTGGAAAATTCAGCTGTGCCCCACATTTCACATGGTCTTCACACTTAAATCGTAATTAGTTGTCTGCAAATTCCCTACTCAAGGAAGAAACAGTAAGGGAAGATCGAGGTTTGAGGAAGGACAGGAAATGAGCACACTGATGGTATGGGAAAGATTGCGACCAAAGCAGTGAACCTTGACAACTTTGAGAAGGAGGGAGATGTGGTTGGAAAATACAATGACTGGAGGAAGAAGTGGAGATGAGGATAAAATGGCTGGTAACAGCAGGGGAATGGTAAAAGGAAGGGGTGTAGAGGTGCACGTGAGTTAAAGGGTAGTGAACAAATGTCTATTTGTCAAAGAAGAGAAGCAAGGGTCTGGGTGTATAAACAGGTAGGAAGTGATAGGTGTATGTGGGTATTAGGTAAAAGTTCCTTTCTACTAAGGGCAAAGCCAAAATTCCCATGGCTTTGTAGATAGACAATCTTGGGTTTTCAGAAAAATTAAGAAAAGTTATGGAGAAATTTTGCCACTACTGAATTCATTGATAACCACTGAGTACAGAGTTAGGTAGATACTAACCACCTGAAAGTCCCACACACATTATCCAGAGACAACTCTACTGAAAAATTTAAGAGTCACTCCACTCCCACTCCTCAAACCAAAACAGAAAAATAACCCCAAACCCAATGTTACTAAGCTGTCTGACATGTCATGAAGACAGACACAGGAACTGGTCTAGGGGTTTGTTTTGTTTTCTACTTTGGACATTAGCCTCAAGAGGTGGAGGAAAAGAATATCACATATCTAGAAACTAAAACTAGAAGAGACTCTGCTTCTGTCCCAGTAGCCACCATACAGTTTGGTACGAACAACTATAGTAACTCGTATGCTTACTGTTCTGAATGCCTCCAGCTGATATGAGCAGTGGGTTATTTGATTACCACCTTGCTATTTTTAAGTATTCTTTTTCATTAATCAAAATAAAGGCTATTAGGGCCTGCATAGTCTTTTCTTCCAGGATGCACTGTAGTTAGGAGCTGAAAAAATAATTGTTCAGATTAACTGTATGACTAATACTTGGATGGAAGATAAACTTACACTGTTGTGGCCTAAAGACTTACCTCTTCTTGTTCCAAAACCCGACTTGAAAATTATGATAAAAAAGCCTTCTCAAGAGATATCTGTCTTTACTTAGCATTCTTATCTCCAGTTAGATATTCTCATTTATTTGTGTTAGAACTTGATTTAATTGCAATGTGGCCAACCAGCAGAAAGGCTGCTGCTGACTTCAGCGGGCTTCTAAGAGGCTCATTTGCTGGCAGGTAGATCAGATACTTGAACCATGTCTGCAGTGAAATCAGAGCCAAAGGTATAATATTATACTATGATACCAACTGATAAAGACGACTGCCTAGCTAGTTTCTCACTAAAATCACAGAATTCAGACAGTGAAATCCCTGGAGCAGTCAGTCTGTTCCAAGCTGTGCAAGTAAGTGCTGTGGCTTGATACTGAGTGGGTGAAAAAAGAATCAAACTAGTCGATTGGTAGCAAGGTGCTAGAGGATAGATAGATAAGTGCTTAGGATAGTTCTTCCATGGAAAACTCAGTTATTTTTAAAGCACATCAACCTTTGTAGCTAAATAAAGGAAAAGATAAAAATGTACTAACATTCTCCTTGCTTTTTATTTCTCCTACTACTTCCCTTTTATATGGGAATTCACTCACACTTACATTCACTTGCTTCCTCTTCTATAAGCAATTTGATATCCCAGTGATCTGTTCTTAGATGTCTTATTCTGAAAGAAATTTCCTGCAAGTGAAGAAATTAAAATGAATCGTTATAGTCTTCAGTTTGCAGGTACCTCAAAGCTCACAGAAGGGTTTCTTGTGTGAACTCAAGTCAATAGCTTAGAGCTTAATAAGAAAGGATCTAGTAAATGAATGTTTAATCATTTTATATTTAGTAGCCATTGAGATTTCTCCCCAGCTTGGAAACAGAGGCTCCAAGTTGGGAGACATCTTTTGACCTACAAGTATTTCCCTAGCCCATTGAAAATGGAACATGGGATTAAGACAGCTTTAGATACAAATTGACTTATGGTCTGATCAATTAGGGACTTTCACCAGAGAAGCAGGTTCAAGTATCACAGATTAAAAAACTTCAATGTTCTGAAAGAGTCCTGTAAGCATTTAGCTGCTAGTAAGGTTGCTCACCTTCTGCAGAGATGCTTGTCTTAGATTCCTAATTCACAACTAGGTAGCGTATTCCTGGGGCAGGGAGAGAGGTTTCTCCTTTTAGAAAAAATGCCTCATGCTCTCCTAGCTGGGGCTGTAGCTGCACTCCCCTCCTTGGCAGTTTTTGTGTGCTGTAGACAGCTGCTGATTCTTGTGGGGTCCCATGCTTGAGCACTTAACTTCCATGCACATATTGTGTAGGGATTTTGAGTGCCCAAGTCAGAGCAGTAAGATCTGCCAGATTGCAAGGTGAATGTGTCAGTGCCTCGGTTCTTCAAATCTAGCCATTTGTCTGTGTGTCCTAATTCTCCATCTAGAGATAGAAGTACTTTCTGGTATTGGGTATTTTTTTGAGCGATCCCGATTCCTTCTGGGGGGGCTTTTAAACAAAAAGTAGATTACAGATGTAGGATAGATGTCCCAGATAGTGACTCATTCCAGTTAGGTACACAATGAGGAGTAGCATGCAATTTTAAGTATCAGTCATCTGTATCTAGTAATGAATATCTCTAGTTTCAGGATGACTAACGTAAGAGCATCTGTGTTTCATTCTAGAGCAAAGAGAATCAAAGGAATATAAAGGAACAAGAAATATATATATATATTTATCGATAACTCATTTGTGTTTATTTGACTATGAAAAAATTACATATTTATGCAAAGGACAGACACCCAGGGCCATCCAGCTTCACATCTGACCTAAACTGTTAGGGCTCTCTGTGAAGCTGTTTTGATAAGTACCTTGCCTTCACATGGAATGCAGGAAGGGATCACATGGGATCAAGCTGGTTTGGATCCCTCCACACCACAGTGCCAAAGAAAGTCTGCAACTCAGCAGTTGCCTTCACGTTAGAGGACCCTAGGTTGGAGTAGAGCCAGTAAAGTAGCTCTGTTGTTCTGTCTGTCCAGCAAAAGAGGGGCCAGGGCCAGAGAAGTGCTGTATAAAGATTTCTTCCTACTAGCAGAATCAGTCAAGCCCAGAGCAAGCTGTATGGACTCTGTGCACTGCTCTTGGGACATGATGTATGTGATCACAGGTTTAGCTCTGCCTTGATTCCGTCAAGCTTGAGTACTCAATGCCATGGTAACCCAGTCAGCAAAACGTCAATTGTCGTAGGCTGTTCAGGTCAGCCTGGAATCCCGGGGGCAGCCAGGGCAAGCCTGCGCTGGAGTCTGTGCTATTGTTGCGGCACTGCTAGGCGGAAGCTCTCTTGGTTAGGTCAGTCCATGCTAGAGCGCTGTATCTCCATCTGAAAATGCAAACACACCCTGTGAGTTGTTAGAGGGGCTGACGAGCTCCCTCATGCCAGCAGGTCTGGCTTAATGTCAGTTGTTCCTCCCAGCCGTATTCTAGCATGATCCGATCAAAGGCCAGGGCCTGCACTACAAAATCTCAGGTGTGCTGGAAGCATATTGCTGTATCAGAATGAAGTGTACTCTTTATATTTTCTTTTATTATCTCGATTTCAGTGTTGAAAAAATCTAAAATGTTTGTTTTCTATCTGAGATTTTGCTTTTTTCTTTGTCATTGTGTTTGTTCTTGGCAAATCATAGGAATAGAAGCTCTTGACAATGAACTTGTCCTTCTTAGCTTTTAAGACCAAGTTTCTTCAAACTGCCTCTCTTTTTAAGATAAACTTGACATAAGTTCAGAGTTCATAGTGAAGTGTAATGTCTTCTCTCTGTATATATTGAGCAGGAGAGAATGAGGAAAAGCGTAGCTAAAAGGCTCACTGAGACTTTTAGCGGAACCCTATCTAAATTTTAATAGTAGAAATCTTTCAAAATCCTGCTACCTACTGGCATTCTCACTACTTCCTTCTTTCAAACAGCCTCATATATTTCTAGAAAAAATCTTTCCCAACACGTTTTTCACATATACTTCCTATTCCAAACTGAAAAGAATGCAGCACAGATTTCTTCTCAATAAGTGTGGGCACAGGCAACTTCCTTGGCCTTCATTTTCTGGGAAATCTCTGCCTTTGTTTAAAAGCACATATTCTCTGAGCAGGTAGTCATTTACATTTTTGGAGTGACATCTGTGCTTTGTCTCATAATTCCAGAAAGGGATGAGCTGCACTTAAATGTTTGTGTTAAACTTTCAAAACTTTAACATGTAAGAGTGTCAGGCTGTTCTGTCAGTGAAAATTTGAGATTTTTTCACTTACAGAAACTGAATAATCTGCATTTTATCTTAGGGATCTGTAATAAAGTTTTATGGGTTTTTTTTGTCATGTAGGTAAGTATTAATGATAGACAGAAGTAGAACCGAAGAAAGAAATAGATTCATATCTCAACACTCAGAGTACTTGATCTGAATCTAGCAGGTTCAAACCCTGTGGTCAAGCCTTTTTCCTTCATTAGACTTACATTTCATCCAGAGTTCCTTGGTGCTCTTTATTTATGATAGACAGATGATAAGACTTTCTGCCTCTGATACTGACTTACCTCTGCAAAGCAGCTGTTTAAAATAGTTACTCCTACAGCATGTGATTTGGGGGGGGGGAAACAACGAATGAATCTTATCAGCTGAGAGTTTGATTTCTTTTATTTAAAGCAGGCTTTTCTGTTGTTGAACCTACATAAATGCAGATATAAATTCAATTTCACAACACTTTAGACAACACATTCATTGGCTTTAATACATTGAAAAAATGTGATTTAATTGAAAGGGGTTTTACGTTTATGAAATTAAATAATGTTTCTCTCTTCTGTGTGTTTTAACATCCACCATTTGCAATACAGAGACAGTTTTTAATATAGTGATTTTCTTTTTGTTACCTCTCTCACTCAACAAAACTACTGTATATGAGAAGACTTACTGTAAAATAGAGGTTACTGAGCATCATCACATTCAAGAATTAGGCATGCCTACATAATTAATATCTTTTAGTGATCTGATGATCATTACTGTTGCAATGGGGGAAATTACTATATTCCTTACTCAAAACATTCCTACAAAGTCAAGCATGACTATCAACTATATTTATTCATGCAAAAGAAGCCTACAAAATGTAGATGTTCCCCTTACATCAGCTTATATCCTGTTGACAACTCAAATGACACTAGGCTTATTTATTAGTTTCTAGAGGTTTAACTGACAACTTTTGGTCTCATAAAATGTACTATAAATACTATCCGTAGCACAGCCTTGCTGCTCAGTTGTACACCAAGTGTTCAGATGCTTGTGAATGCTGTTTCCCAGTGGGAAATGTGGCATTTGGCAATCATTTATTCCAGTTTCCTTTGAGGATATGAAGGAAAGGTTTTACCAAAGTAATCCATGAGTAAATAACAAGCAACAAAATTACTAATACCAAAGCACTGGACTATGGAATGAATGCTAAAGTGGAAACTTCATTATACCTTAGAAGTAGATAGGGTGATTGCATACTTCTACCTCTATAGGGAAATACATGTTTGTTCTTTCCATACATGAGGTTGGTGGGAAAATTACATGGGACTGATTTCATGAGTTTGGAAATGAGCCCTGGTGTTGAAAATGACTCCACAGCCCCAACTCTGAACTCACTTGGCAGCGTGGATGTAGGAACCTCTTGCTCCCAGCGAAGTCAGTCCTGCCAGTGGTTTCAACACAAAGAAGGTTTGGCTCAGAAAGGACAAGTTGTGATATAATGAAGTCCCACCATGGGGTGAAAAAACCTGGATTTGTTTTCGTCTGGAACAGGACAGTTTGTAGAGAGAGATTAAAAAACAGCCTGTGCACTTATTCTTCTTGGTTCCTCTAGAGCTATGCTGCTCCTATCTTGTCCAGAAAAGCAAGGAAATTAAGGAAGACTGTAAAGTGCAACTTTAGCCAATCTAAGATTAACACATTTGATGAACTTGAATGCCACTTTTCCAGTACCTAAGTTTATGATGTTCCTCATGTGCAGAGAGTTTATAGTTGATCTTTTTTTCTTCTTGGCCTCCTTCTTAAGGACATGAGGGCTATGAGGCTGTACTCTTTCGCCCCCTTAGGCAATAGGCAAACTGGTTGGTGACTTTCATCTAAATTTGACATGATATAGGGATCACAAGTATATTAAGTTCCTACGAGCCTTTCTAGAGAATTCATGTCCGTATGGAGAAAAGAGCCTGAACTGAGAGAAAGCAGAGAGAAGTTGGCCCCTGCCTAGCCTAATAGTAGAGGGCAGGTGACCAGCCAGTGTGTCTGTATTGCTGGGCTGCAGACACGTGTGTCACCCAGAGGCAGCCACCGAGCACACCACCTCCCTCTTAGCTAAGTGTGCAAGGGACGTGGGAATAGAGCAGGGGGAGGAGATAGTGACAGAGAAGCACATGTGGAGGTTGGAGTGGCATATGAGGGGCTGGGATTTGTAGGAGTAAGGCGTGTGAAGAATGGGGTATTTCATTCCAGAGGAAACAATGCTTCATACACAAAGAAATCTTCTTTTTAATACATCTAAAATAAACATTCTTTTTCACAGTTTTTTTTTTTTTTTACATGACCTTTCCCTGCCCACACTCATTAACCAAGCCTGTGACAATGTGGAATTAGCAGTTTGGGTGGGCTGTAAATTTTCCTCAGGAAGATTTTAACCATCACTTCGAAAAATGAATTAAAACTCTCATGTGAAGATTCAGATGTAATGAACTGAAACGGTTAAATACTGATCTCAGACATGAGACCACAAAGCCATTTTTTTCAGCCTCAGAATAATAGTCTCCCTGCTGAAGCAAACAGTAAATGTGTTGCCCATGCAGATAAGAGAACCTTAGAGTACCTTTGAAACTGTGATTCAGCACACTGAAGTTACTACTGGTTTACAAGAAGGTGCTGACTCATTTACTAATTGCATGTCGATGGCAAAACAATCAAAAAGTGTCACTCTTTTTCTTCAGAAATTTTAGACATTACTGTCAGTAGTGATGATGAGCAAAGAAGGGCCAGAAATGGCTTTTGGGAAGGCAAATGATTCTGCGCTCTCCAAAGCTGACTGGCCCATGTTGAGAATTACAGACAACTTTCAGTATCAAATCTGATCACTGGTAACAAGAGAGGTGCTTGTTCTTCTCTGGTTCTAGATGCCTGATTTCTTGTAGTGTGGTGATGAGGACAGTCTTCATCTGAAGGGGATAGAGCAAACTTTGAAGTCATCCTGAGGAACCACTAGAGACAAAGAGAGAAGGCAGTCAGAGACAGGTTCAAAGTTATTCTTTCTGCTGTTTTATGCTTTCTAGGTCAAACTGATGGGTTAGATCAGTGTCCAGCTTTTACAGAGATCTGCTGAATTCAGTAAATATCTTTAACAATGTATTTTTTAAGGTTTTTTATGAGAGCCTAATACTTTTCCATCAAAAATAACATGAGAGCTGAGAGCTAATTTTGTTCAGATTTTCTAACAGTGGATGCACTAAAACTCAAGGAAATGCTAGGTAATCAATCATTAGTATCTGGACAGTCAGTCCCAACTGATGTAACATTCAGCATTGCACTGATTTTATCCAGGAGAAGTGATACTCCACTCTCAGCAAATGACCAACCATCCTGCAAAACTCCAGTTACTTCCACACATGCCCAAATAGACTTCAGCTTCACTAATGTGAGATGGCATATGGAAACATGGGCTTATGCTGTGTGAACACACAGTGTACTTGGGACTTTTGAGCTCAGTGTTCAAATTGGAAGACAGAGCTGTGGAGTCCTCCATCATCTGTGCCCTGCTTCCTGGTTTCACACCTCCTCACAGGTTAAATACCTGTTCAGTAATTCTGAAGCCCTCCTGCCACATTCTTGTCTTTTACTAGAGAATTTAGTAGAATAGATGCCAGAGCAGAACTGTAGAGATTCTGGCTACACATTTCTGAGTTTGGTAAGGCCACTTTCTCAAAACTGACACTGTGTCCATATGAGAAATCCAGTTCAGTTTGTGTACAAGGATGAGGCCCTAACTAACTTCAAAAATGCTTCAGAAAGAGATGAACTTGCTTTTATAGATAACACTTTTGGCTGAAATGCTTCAGGAATCTGAAAGCAGACACAGGTCAAACTAGTATTGATAGAACCTTCTCAAATCTCTCAAGATGGAAACGGTTGGTGAAACTGCCCCATGCTCCTTCTCCAAGAGTTAATGTTTACATCAAACTCACTTCTGTTTCTTGTAAATTAAACCAAGGCAGGGCAGGTATGGAAACCATGAGCAATGAACAATTTGCAGACATAGCTCTCATTCTTCCTCTAGACCAACACATGTGCCTCACACCCAGGGAAACTGTTTCCTCAGCAGACCTGGGCAGTGGATTCAAAGTGCTTGCTCTGCATCTCTCGGAGTACAGCCCAAACTTGCATTTGCTGTACTCTAGCTGAGCAATTTATTTAATATGTGTAAAATGATCCTACTACTGTCATTTGTTCTTTTGTATAGGACTTGCTGTACTAAAAGCCAGTGACCTAGAAGTAATGTAAATCCCACCATGGCTTGGCAGGAGTGAAGTGCTTAGCTGCTTAGAGGAATCTGAACTTTAGCAGTTGTATGGTGTGCCTGGAGATTAGGGATTTATTGGCCTGGAAGAAACAAAAGTACCTGTAGGGCTAGAGAGCTGTTGAGTGGAATGGATACCAGTAGCGCATACATGCTGGATTCATGTGTCCCAGTACCTCTTGTGAATCTAGCCCAAAGCTTTCCTACGTTGCCCTGTCAAAGTGCCTCAAGTCTAACCAATTAAGAGATGAGAAGCTAGGTCACTTTTTATGCTTTTTGCTTATGGTTCCCTGAAGGATTAATTAGTATGTAGCAATAATAGCTTCTTGGTCTATTTACAGTACTTTTCATCAGTAGAGCCCAACATTAGTTTTAGGGAAACTAAGGCAAAAAGCAGATATTTGCCCAAATTCACACATCTAGTGAGGTTTAACACTAAAGACAGCTCTGCTTTGTGTATTGACTTTATTTTCCATGTGCCCCCAAAGTCTTGACTTTGGAACTCAACACTTAAAATTCGCCTGTATTGCACATTCCTGAAGACTTATACTAGCTAAAAACTGAGAAATTCCACAAAATACTGCAGAAAAAAAAAGCTCCATTGAAATTGGAAGGAACTTGGAAAGCAAATTCATTGGAGCAGGATTTTAATCCTAAATAAAAAAATGCATACTTTCCCATGAGTATCTATATGATATATAATTGTAGTTGTATAATTGTATGGCATTACAGAACCACATGATACAGTATATAATCACCTAACCCACTATAGGAAATATATAAGAAGAGGACAGTGTCCACTGGAAGTATTTCACATTCAGGTGTTTGGTAATACAGACATAGTGGTGCACACACTCTCCTCTGCATTTGATTTTCATGAGATCTATTAAGATACAAGACAATGGGGAATCATAACCCTCCTCCATGCACTCTGGTGGGATACAGAAATATTAATCTAGTATTAAAACTGTAACATAGTAACAATTTTCTTTTGGGGGGGGGGGGGGGTAGGGGTGTAAGGTTGATTTGGAGTTGCATCAATGTCCTTTTTCCATAATTTATTTTGAGAAAATTTATTAAACGCTGATCTTCAAATCTGACCTGTAGATAATTCCTCAGGTGTATGGCTATAATGAAGATTATTGCATCATGCCCTTGGTCTTCTGTTCCTATGGCAAGTTTGCTTTTATTTTTTCTTTGCTCATCATGTATCATTTCAGTATTGTCTCTTTAAATATGTGAGTCTGTTGTGGTTCTTACAGTGTTTTTAATTCTGCTAGCTGCCAGGAACTGCTCTAAACAGCAGCTAAAGCCTGATTTTTTTTTGTCTGTGCCTTGAAAAGAGTTACAGCCGTGTGGCTTCTGCACATTGTTTTTATCATATAAAGACCTAAATGCACAGTGTATTTTCTCCTCTAGTGATCTGCTACCTGGCCTTTTCATTCTCTCTTCCTTTGAAAAGCTTGTGCCTCTGCTTCCTCCTGAAGATGCTTTCTCCCCATGTCCCTGGCACGTAGTTTCCCACTATGCCTTGTAGTAGTCAACCCTGTGCAGGAGGCAGGAAAGCTGCTGTAGGAACCAGAGAAGCTTCTGACAGCTTCCTGGCTGTGGAGCATCCCTGCGGAGAGGGGGATTCTCTGGGGAGAAACCACAAGCTCTTGTGGCTCCCTCTGTGCCACATAAGCAGTCCCAAAGGATGTAGCTGGATGGAGAATCCAGGTAAATTTTATCTTGTTGGAGAAATGTATGTCTGAAGAATAATGTGGTGGTGATTCAGAATGTACCTCACCCTACTGAACTGCTTTGGCTGATGCCTCACTGTTAAGTTTTGATTTCCCTACTGTTTCACATGGTCTCTTATGTGACACTTACACAAGCAAAAATGAGGTGTAGTTTGCAAAGAGTTTCCAGAGCAAGAGTAATGGGGGGGTTTGTTTCCTGGAGATTAATTTATAGTTGGTGTGACTCAGTCCTGATAAAATCAGTTTATAAGAGTGTAGCTGATCATGATTTCTGGGTTTTGTTGTTTGTTTTGTTTTTGTTTTTGTTTTTTTTTTTTAATATTTTATGGCCTGCATTTGTTCCTAAAGAAGCCAGAACATTATTGCAGTCAAGAGTTGAAGGGTTAGATTTTAAAGGATGAGTTTTCATAATCCATGTATTGCCTTGTCTTTGTCCCACGGATCACTGAGTTGCTACTGCCAACGTGCTTGTATACATACTCTATCTATGCTTCAGAGAAAGCCTGTGCTTTAAATGTCTCTGGTCTGCAGGCCACTGGGTAGGCTGTTGTCTTCTACCTCAAGAAAAAGAGTTTGAACTCAGACACAAGGATGTAGTCTCAAGCTATGTAGGACCAGTAGCTGGGTACCCTCAAAATCCAGGCTGGGGCTCCTTCTTTCTCAGTGTTGCCTCAATTAAGGTAGTATGTATGAAGTAGGGGGAATAAAGGCCCATGTGTAATGCTGAGAGCACTCTTACACCAGCAAGAGATTCAGTGAAGTTAGTGCAGAAGTCTGTTTGAAAGGGAACACTTTCAAGCTGAGAGAGCTGTCACTGCCAGATTTTGCTGGTATTGCTGCATTAGTTAAGGGTGAGAAACTAACCACAGCACTGCCACATATATATGCCAGGGTGCTGCAAACAACCACCGCAATCCTTTTTTCTGGCAATGTATGTGTTGTATGAGGAAGGTAGTTTAGGAGTGCTAGCAAAAGGGCTCTGTCAGCCCAGGGTGTTTCTACTGCGGCTAGAGGATTTACAAAATGATCAAAAGAATTTTGAAGAAAGTAGTTAAGAAAAAGAAAAAAATGTGGATTTCTGTTGCTAAAATAAAACATTTATGTGCAAAATGTCCATTTCTGGTGAATATTTGGAGCGTAGAGTAAGTGAGAGAGTATATCTGAAAAACACAACATATGAAAAACTCAAAATTTTGAAATCTGTTATTAAAAAGCTTTTGGTTTCTGGTGGGTTTTTTTGTTTGGTTGGTTTGGGGTTTTTTATTAGCTCCTTGAGAGAAAAACGGTTTTCCCAGTAAGGTCTGTAGTTGAGTGGTATTGTGAGAATTAGCATTAGTTATATGATACTCACAGTAAATGATGCTTAAGACATGCTCTAAAAAGCAACTTCAAATTTAGAGCAATACGTAGTTTTTGTTATAACAACCTTTTCCCTTTGGAGATAATAAAACATTGCATTCACAATTAACAGACCCTTCAGAGATGCATAATGGTTCAAGTTTAAGAGTTGCTCAGTAGAGGAGGATATACTCGGAAGGATTTACACTAAATCTGTTGTTTAGGAAGAGCAACTTTTTCTGAGGCAAGTCTGAATGTGCTCCCTACCTAGCAGAGTGCAATGCTCAGTGTTCTCTTCTCCCACCTGCTGCCCACCCAGATTATGTGAGAAATGTTTGAGCACCTTACTATATAGTCAAGACTTTATTCTCACCTACTGAGGTCAGTGGGAGGTGCTGAAACCAATATGTGGGAGGAAATGAGCTGTGTGGGAGTGAGCTGGGGCATCCTGAAGCTGGGAGGCACTGGGAAGAGATGGGTCAGCTTCAGCCGTCACATCCAGCAAACCTTTCAGTGGGAGTGCAAGGCAAAGAGGTGGTGAAAAAATAAGTGTCACTAATACTTGGGTGGAGGTGGAGTGGGATGTTTTCTTTAAATGAGAAGCTTGAGCTATATGAATGAAGCTGCAGAGGAAAGGTGGAACTGAAAGACATGGGTTAGAGGAAATTGTGAATATGCTTGCAGCTCCCCTTTGTGAGCTGGCACAGCGTGTGCTGGGACAATCTCCATATGGGTTGTGCAGGAATGACATAGAAAGAGTTATATATTCCAGTAACCATATGTGATAGGAAAGTTCCCATGGCTGAAAGCTTTGTCATGGCTGAGTTAATCTATCACTTGTAATAGGTGTTATTGTTAGAATCTATATAGTTGACCAGGCAATATTCCTCAGCTCTGAGAAATTTCCTCCCCTCAAGTTGAAATCTGGTAATAGAGAAAAACACACATTTCAAGTGAATGTTTTGTGGGGTTTTTTTAACAGTTTTTTTTTGGTTGGTTGTTGTTTTTTTTTTTTTTTTTAACAAAGTATTGTTTTTTAAAATTGAAAGTTTCTATCTGCACTAATGATCAACTCTTAATTGCACTGAGATCTCCTAGATTGAAGGGCTGAGTGCTTCACAAACAGGTACAAAGAAGGAGTCCCTGTTCTGTCAGCCTTGAAGGCTCACAAACAAATGGATCATCTACTTTGGGATGGAACAAGTGGTGTGTTAATATTTTTTTAGATAAGGAGTTTAAATTAAATATACATTAAGCAGTGAAATTGCAGGGGAAAGCTAACACCAAGCTTTGAATGGGGCCTGCAATTTATTCTCCCTGTAGATGATAAAATAAGTTTGATGGTTAACCATGACCACTGAACAAGGATTAAAGCAACTTTTACAGAACTTTGCATGTGCTTTTCAAAAATATTTTTTTTTTCTCAGGTAGATGAGATTTCTGCTGTGAAGAAGGAATGTGCATCATCTTAATTTTACAATGGTAAAATGCTTGTGGTCACAGAGGAGAAGCTAAGTGAGGAATTGGACACAGGTTTTCTTAGCTGAGAAACCTTTCTTTGCTGGTTTCTCTTAGAATTCAAGGAACATTTGTGAGTTTATATATGAACCAGGCTCCACTAGATTGGGTAGTATCCACTTCCAGCTTAAGGAATCGTAAGCAGCTTTAGGATGTCAAACAGGCAAAATTTACATATCATTCATATTTCAGAAGAATATATGTGACTAGTATATTCCTTGGGTGAATTTTTCTTTCAAACCCAATGAATGAAAAAAGAGTTGGTGTATTGGACAAAACACTACGTTTTGGAACTAGAAAAGAAAAAAGGAAAAGTATGGTGGAAATGAGGAACTATTTTATTAGACTGCAACTTTCATTCTTTATTTGGCATCTATTTCATTATCTCCTATTTCCTGATGATAGCGTAATGTCCTCTCTTTTCCTGTTACCCAAGCACTTTACAGAACATGTGTTGCACGCCTATTGGCAATCATGGACAATTTGACATTCTCAGCTTCTTTTTACATGACTTGACATCAGTTCTTTTTCAAAGTATTGTCCCCCAACCAGGGAAATACATCTCCCCTCTCCCATCACTGCATTACATGCTGAAGAATGCTAGATGTTGTCTGCAACAAATTTTAAGGATACAGATCCGCTTATGTGCACTTGGACTGAGCTACCGTCCTTGGCCATTACCCTTTTGGAAGTCAGGGAGTGCTCTTGATGGTCCTGGGAGCATGGGACAGCCTGTGCCTTTCCAAGCATTATGAGGAAGCGACCCTGTTCCAACCTCTTACCAGGGTGGGTTATAAACAACATACTTAGACAAGCTATAAGGTCTTCTGCAATTGCTGTAGGTGTCTCACAGTGTTTCGTGGGCAGTCTGAACAGGTTCTTTATGTGAGACCAAGAGTCATGTTCCCTAGCTCATGCTAGGCATATTTCCATATGTAAATATAAAGCCAAGCCAGTATCTGCTCTTAAACTTGCTGAGATGGGTTCCTCTTCACCCTGGAGACCCAATTACCTCCTGAGCATGGGGCCATATCTGCTGGGCAGCAGGCAGTTTCCCCTGTTCAGCAGACACAGATCCTGGAAATATCACCAGCTCTGAACTGCTCTGACTCACCTCTCTTACCTGGTGCTTCGTTGCACTGTCTATCCTGGGGCCTCAGAGGGAGACAGTGATACGTTATCGCAAGATAATACGACCACTTTCCTTTTCCACAACTATCTGCTTCTTCACTGGAAAAGCATGCCCTGCTCAGAGCATCTGTCATCACTGCTAGCTTGGCTTGACATGGCCTCACCCCTGCATCACAACATTCTTGTTTCAAATGTGTGGGTTGTAGCTGTGTGGATCTACACCACAGAGACTTCTTTACAAGACTTTCTCATAGGTAGTGACCCGACTGAATCATCACTTCTGAGGTCAAAGGCAGGACAACTGAAACTATTACCTGAATCTATCCCTTCCCTATCTTTTTTTCAGAGTGTCACCAAGCAGATGCTTAGTATCTCATCCTCCCATCTCAATTTGTCATCTTCTTTGACGTAACAGGGAAGATACAAGTATCTTATCATCAGTAACAATCAATGACTTATTTTCAATAATTGGTGGGTTTGGGTCAATGCAGGTCCATAGTCAACGTCAATATTTTCTGACTAATGAAAGTTTTCTGAGTTCAGTGACACATTTTCTTGTCAGATTTGACAGTTCATTCTCAAGGGACTCCAGTGCAGGACATGAAGTGGTTAGATTTCCTTTGTCACTTTCACTCCTGCCTTATGTCCAGGCATTTTTCTTTCCATTTTTCATTATTTGTTCCACAATGTATCTACGGGATTGAGACTGTCACACATGTATTCTTTGCTGCTATCCATTTGCCCTGCTACCAGGGCTTCTTTTCTTGTCTGGACTGAACTAGTAGCTATTAGGGTTTGTTTTGCAACTTCTTGATCAATAAAGGTGAGCTTCTGTAGAGTAAGTCTTATTTCTTGTATGACTCTTCATTTTAAGAGGAGTCTTTCTGGTGTCTCCAAAGATGCTGAGTGGGGATCTGTGTGAATGGTAGTGTCCTCAGGTACGTAACATAAGTACATAGCCCAATTTTTTTTAATTTGGTTTTCAGGTTAAAATAACAAACCCAAAATCCTGTATTTCTCAGCTGTCTAATTCTGTCAGTGGTCACTGTAGTGGTCAAACACATCTACCAGGATTATCTGCTTTTCTGGCACCAATCCTGGCAGTCTTCACTACAAAACTGCTATGGAGGTTATTTAACTAACTGCCGGTAGGCCCTGAGCTGCTGAAGACCACATTTCCTGTAAAAATGTTTTAAAGAATTAATATATGGCTATCAGATATTACTATGCAGAGCAAGAAGCTGATGTAGCCAGAGGAGCTGCAGTTTACACTTAGTTGGGTAAGTCTATACTTTTATTTTGTTTATGTAGATATTAATACATACCTTCTCACTTATGTTTCTTATTAAAGGAAGTGATTAGATGTGAGAAACACTTGTGTGGGAATGTGGAGAATGACTTACGATCTTGACTGTTATCCAAGCAGAATTCTAGGGAAAAAGATTGTTATATTCCATAGATGATATCATATTTCAGTATCACATTATGTATCAGTTAAACTAGCAGATCCCTCTTTAAAATGCCTTACATATGTATGCTTTTTTTTATTAAACACCATCTTGGATATAAAAGCTGTGAAGAAACAATTTTTCTGCCTTATGATTTTAGAGTTTGTAGGATTCCTCTCATAATCTTGCTGCACATGAAACCTGTAGTGTTTCAAGGCATGGGCCTTATGATGGAGATTAATGTCATGACAGTAAGGATGATAGAAATGGCCCTCTAAAGAGTACGTCCAGCCCTTGCAGCCTGGGTGGCTTTCACGTGTGAATCCTCCATTGGTTCCTAAAGCAGAAAGTAGGTGTGAGTTTGGGACAATCTAGTCTAAGAATAGAGGCTGAAGAACAAGAAATTCCTGTTCATCAGAGTTTTCTGTCTCATCTGGAACATCTAGTGCTTCAGAGGGGGGGAAATTTTATGGCAATAATGGGGTGGAGGAAGAGGGCTCTAACTGCCTATGCTTTTCCCCATAAAAGTACACCAGCCGAGTGCAATGATAGGAAAGCGGGAGCCCTAAATAAAAGAATCTCTCTTGTCCCTTTTGAGCTGTGTAAGCATGGACCTTTGGCTAAAGCATCTATTGTACTGAACAGTGAGCAGCTGCTGCTGATACGCAATTGAGAACTGAAGTCTATTTAGAGAAATAATTGCTTTAGTTTCCAAGATGCTCCTGGAAATAAGATCTAAATTTCTCATTATAGTCTTACCTGGCAAAATACAGTATGTTCTAAACAATAATTAAAAATTCTTAAGAAGGCAAGTTAGTCTTCCAGGTTTGTAATGGAGAAAAAAAGGTAGGAACAAACAATCCTCTTGTGAAGGGAAGAATACTAATTGTGTCCTGTTCTGACATAGGAGTGAGAGATGAAACACCTGCATTTGTCCTCTCCAGAGTAGTGCTTGGGACTGTATTTTTCAACTGGAGTATTTTTCCTTCAAAAGAAAAAAGAAAAAGCCAAAAACAAAGAGAAAGAATATGGATACATTTGTTTTTCTAACCCATCCCACAGGATATGATGTAGAGTGCTTTATTGTCTAAATGTATTCCAAATTAACTAGTGCATTTGAGTAATTATTTTTTAAGTTGTCCCTTCTTAAATTGATTTTAAGGGATAGTGCATTTAAAATGCAACCAAAATTATAAGTAACTTTTAAAAGTGTAGACAGCTAATATATTGCTTACATTTTGCTGTTAACTGCCTTTGTTCCTTTCTTATGCTGATCATCTTCATGATACTTTTTCAAAATGGCAGAACTGACAGTGCACACAGTGGAGGAACACAGGTAAAGCCCTAAATACACAAAAAAATGTTCATATAAATATAATCTTAAAGTCACTTCCTAAATACTATCTAATACTGGGAATCAGGACATTGGTTAAGAGGTTGCTAATTCTGAGAATTCATCTCCTGCATTTTATAGTTAAGAATTTCTTCCCTTTTTTTCGTACTTCACAACAAAGACTGTAACACTTGCAATCTCCCTTTTAAGTGTGGCAGCTGGACTAATAATCTTCTCTAAGGTGGGTCAGTTGAAAAACAAACTTTACTTAAATGGCACCCAAGTTCTGAACCAAACTTATATATGCTATCATTTGTGTATCAAATAAAAATAGATGGCTTAGTATGTTAGGGCTTCACCTCCTACCTTTTTGTTTTCTTCTTCTCTCCTGTTCCGACCAGCCCAGATAGGTAAGAACTGAGAACTGCAGGATTAAACCATCAGCAACAAAAGACTTGTTTCCAGAATTTTAATTTTGTTTGCACAGATGTTACTTTAAAAGTCTTTATTTTTAAATTAAAGTCCTACAGTAACTTCCTGACAATCCCATTTTACACTGAGTGTCCACCTGACTTTTTTCAGAATTATGGATCACTCACGGGTCTCATGGTTCTCAGCTGAAATGAATTCTCGTGAGTGATTTTTTAAAAACACTGGTTTTGCTAAGTGAGATAATAATTCTTCAGCCTTTATCTCTTAATCCACTGGCTGATGCCATGTGAAGATATGAATATCAAGGGAGAGCGCCAACTGAGCTTCTGCCTCACAAAGTGTGATCGTTCCCTTTGCTGCTTATCACACAGGAGTGACAAGAACCACTGTACCATCTTCCTCCATGCCTCCATGCAGTGAGCCCCCTCATGTGCTACCAGCTGAACTCTGGTGTTGGCAGGGCCCTTTGGGGGCTCCTCTACTATAAAGGCTAACTGTGGTAAAAGCATTAACATCTGCTGTCTGAATACAAACACTGCTCTGAGATTCCTTCAAGCGCAAGGGGACTAATCCTGCAACCTTGTTTCAAATGGACTACACCTTCTGAAGGCAAGAAAAATACAGATAATCTGCAAGTAGACTAGGTAAGGTAAATATGTGCCTTACTAGTGACACTGGAAAAATAGCCTCCCAGGTCTCCTTTGCCTGAAAGAGCTGAAAAGTAAAAAGTGTGCAGTTATGGGGCGGTTGTTCTGAACAGGGAAAATTGAAAGGAAACGGGGTCTTAAACTCGTGACAGGGAGGTAACCTACTGGCTCCCTGATCTCTGGTTAGGTTGAAAATGTTAGTTTACCTTTTCCAGGTGTTAAACCTGTTTTGTAATTTTTTATTACTTCCCCCCCAATTTTTCATCTCTCAGACTGTCGGAGCATATTGCAGGGGTGTCAGCAGGGATGGTGAGTTACATCAGCTAATGCTGAGAAGGGTGGGTGATCAGCATCTCAGATGTTCGGGCCCTTCTACCAAGACTTCAATGATTGGAGGCAGAGAGCAGGTGGAAACTGCTTTCACCACAACCTGACTCAGAGTGCTGACTATTTTCAGTGACGCTCATGTAAGGGGGCAGAAAGCTATAAATCCACCCCGTGCCTCACAAACCCAGTAACAAAATTGCATCAGTTTACCCGTGAGCTAAGGAAGACTCGAGAGCAGTCAATGTATAAGCAAGCTGATCTATAATTACCCGAAGAACTAGTTTGAGAGCATTATTACTGTTATAAAATGTAATAGCAGTATTACATAAGCACAGTAACAATAGTACATCTCTAAATGGTTGCAGACTGCCTCTTTTCACAGCTGTGCTAGAAAATTGATCACTGGATGGTCATGAAATGAATATTTTCCCTAATCAGAATGGAGAGCTTTATTACCCTTATAATTACTTGTTTAGCAGTCACTTATTAATTTTTTTTTTTAGTCCATGAGTAATAAAATGGGCCTGTTTATTAAATAACATTTTAATTAGGAATCATTTTTAACATGTGCCAAGCTCTTAATGTTTTCTCCTATGTAATTACTTAGATAAATGCTTGTATTTCTGATAACTCCATTGACACCATCAGCCAAACTAAACCTTCCCTGGTATATAGCTCATATAAAATAACAGGCTCCAGATGCCTTAACTTCCCTGCAAACAGCTAATTTTTAACATATTGCAATATAATATTGCTTATTTTACTAAACAGCTTTTACAGACTCCTGCTAGATACTGTGTATTTACAACTCATTGGAATTCAAATGTACTATTTTTCCTCAGCTAAATTTCTTATTGACTGCGCTGGAAAGCTTGCATTATTTTATGAAATTTCATATTTTCATTAAAACACACCTCAGAGGCAATGTTGACAAATTGTTTTGCAAATGTCTACATACTATTTGGCCATGCATAAAACTTGTTTAAACATTATGAATGTTGATATAATGAGTAAATATTTTAAGTGTTGATCTCAAAATGAAAGAGTCATAATCATTTTGATGAAATGAAAATGTCTTTCTTTTGTCCCTTTCACAAAAACTGAACTTCTTTTCATTTTTTGCTCCTATTTTTTTGAATGAGGATCAGCATCATCAGAGTGCTTGCTTGTTTACACATGAAATATTGGCACAGTTTTTTCTCTTGTCCTGAGACTGAAACTCTTGCTCAGGTCAAGAAAAGAGATGGCTGTCTTTCACTAACATGGAACATGAGTAGATCAAACACCCTGTTCTTGTTTGTACAAGTAAAGCCCTATTTGCCCAGGTAACACGCCTAATTTTGATGTAGGTATTAAGCTAATGAAATATGCATTCTGGTAGTAGCATGGGACCTACAGATTCCTTGCACAGTGACATCTGATTTTAGTAAGCCTTTGCTGTTTTATGCTTACCAACAATTTTGCTCTCTAAATCCATAGTTTCCACATGCTTATCTACTGTTTCCCTGGCTCTTCTGTGCAGGTGTGAGGCTAAAACTGGCCATCATAGATAGCAATACAAATTGTCTTAAGAGATGTAGTTTCAAACATGGGATTGTATTTTAGTCCTTTGTCATTTTTAGGAGTTTCAACCTTGTGTCCCAGAGCTCTATGGACTACTAGCCATTCAAAAGTCAATGCAATTTCACCAGGACAGTTTGCCCCTGTGAAGCATCCCTATATAAGGGATGCCATGTATTCCCTGCTTTTCCATTAAAACCTTTTCTATGGAATCATTCTAGTATATGCTAGTTACCATTTCTCAGTAAACAAAGGATGCATAAAACCTTGTTTATAACTTTAAACCTAGTTTTAAAGGAAGATTGAAGTGGGCTAAGGGTTCAAGCTGACTGTGAGAGGTGCATTCTGTTCTGAAATTAACATTTCCATTCACTCACTGGAACAAAGGAATTAAAAGAAGACATTTTCCTTTCCTCTGTAAAATTTCTACAGTGTTTTTGACCATATGACATTATCAGGCATGAGAACATAAATCTGTGAAAGACCTTATTACATTTTTTTCAACTATAGATTTTGGAGGGCTCTAAAGGGAGCAGTCTTAGCTCACCTGTATACCTCAAATTCTACACCTCAATCACTAAGAAAGAAAAAAAGAGTCCATGATCACTTCTTCAGGTATCAAAGAGACTTTGGAAAATGAAGTTTCCTAAAAATGTAAGAACCAGGTGAATTTTACTGAGGACTGGCCTGTAGACCCAACTGGTGGCTTGTCCGCACATCAGATAGATGAAGCAGTTTGAAAAAATTGACGGGTTTTCCTTGATTTTGTGCTGCAGATCCTTATTCCTGTGGCTTATTTCTTCTCTGTTTTTACTTGGGTTGGGTTCTAGCCAGTCTTGGGTGGTCAGTCTGACCATCCCATATGACCTTGCTCATGTTTTCTTTGCTTACAGTTGTATACTGTGCCTGATAGTAGAAGCTAGAAGGTAAAAGGATAAACCTTTGACTGGCATCACTTACAAGCAAAACCATGATTCTATTGATATTTCTGTGTAGTTTCTCCCAGTTTATCTCATGCTGGAGGGTGATGGAATTGAATGCATAGTTTTCATATGGTTAGAAATAGGATTTGAGATCCATATCTGGATCCTGGGCCTTCTTTGGCCTCATTGGAAATTCTCTCCAACACAAAGATGTTGCAGTGTTGAATTAAAATGACAATTCAAAAGTTCCCTAGGCTGCTGCCAGGTAGGGAAGATATTAATGTCTCTGTGTCATGCTGCCTAATTCCCAGGAGTAAGGAAAACACTAACATGTTCTGGTATCATCAGGACTCTTTGGAGGCTTTCTAAGTTGACTCAGAGGTTAATTAATCTTAGTGTTAGAGGAGAGCTGTAGTGTCACTTGAGTGCAAAAGCCACAGATGACTTGGACAGTGTTGTTAAACTTCTCAGAAAAGGATCCACCCAGGTCAGTGCACGAGGAGGGAAGCACCTCAGTTCTGCTCATGTTGACTAGCTTATGGTACTTCTCCTAATTAGCCACATATAAAACTCTAGCCTGTTGTCGTGGTTTGAGCTGGTCGGCAGCCAACCACCCTGCAGCTGTTCACCCACCCTCCCCCCACACCTGGGAATGGGGGAGGGAATTGGAGGGGTAAAGGGAGACTCGCAGGTTGAGATAGAAATGGTTTGATAATGTTAATAAAATGAAAGCAATGACAGTAATAGAAAATATAAACAGTCAATGCTCAATGCAACTGCTCACCACCTGCTGACCAATACCCAGCCTATTCCCAAAATACCAAGATCTCACAATCGCAATCCTAGAAGTGAGAGAGAGCCCCTTCCCAACCACTCCTCCTCTATATAGTGAGCATGACGTTCCATGATATGGAATATTTCATTCGCCAATTTGGGTCTGGTGCTCTGGCTGTGGTCCCTCTCTGCTTCTTGTGCACTTGTGAACAGGCAAGACATGGGGCACTGGAGAGGCCTTGAAATCTCAGCAGCAGCTGAAAACATCAGTGTGCTATCAGCATTCTTCTCATACCAAACCCAATGCTGAATCTAAAACACAGCACTATTCTTGTTACCAAAAAGGAACATTATTCCAGCCCAAATCAGGACACCAGCTAAGAAACACAAGCTGGTACTTGATAGTCACAGTCCTGAAATCTCCACTGATATTTTAGTTTTACCGTACAATGTCTTCTTTTTTCTGACAAAACACATCAGAAGTTCCTCTTCTCACCCTGCTTCCTGCTTTCCCCACGCAAATTTTTGTCTGGTATTCCTTGTTACAGCTATAGGAGAGCTGGGTTCAAGTTCCCCATCTGCCTGTAGGAAGAGGCCTGTATTTGCCGTAAGAGAACATTGCCAGTTGATTAAACTGCTGAGGCATTGACCATTCAGGGTAATGTTATCTCTGTCTTGCCTATTAAATCCTAACAGCTTTATACAAGTAGGGAAGAGGCTTGAAGCTAGGTCCTATAGCCAAGTGCTTTTTGTGACTCCACAGGAACACATGGGAGTTGCAGGGATTCAACAGGCAGAGTGCACAAGGAAATATGAGTTTGCTCAGGCAGAGGAGAGATGTCTGGATGCACAGTCTGTGTGCATGGTCTAACTGCTGGCTTGTGGGGTAAAAGCAGGGTGCTGGCTTCACTGGGGAAACACAAACTGAGGAGCTGCCAGATTGAGGTGGCAGATGAGTCTTGATTTGAGACTCTGCATCATTCTACAAAGATACCTAAGCATATAACAGCAACATAAATGTCATTTTAAGACCTTTTGTGCACCAACTTCCTTGACAGTTGGGATCTGAGGCTTGGACCCTGCCTGTATCTGAGATTCTTCTTCCTCTCTGAAAAAGCCTCCTGATGTGGAGATTGCCTTGTCATGACAACCTCAGCTTGACTGAGTGTTTGGAAATGTTCTTTAGACAAGATAAGTTTCTTTTTTACAAGAAAAAAAGAAAAAAAAAAAAAGAAGAAAAAAAATGAGGAACACTGGTGCACTTCGGATTAATAGAAGCTTTTATACTTAATCAGTTTTAAAGTCTAAGAGGCTGCTACCATGTCTAGCTGTTCTGGTTTCAAGGAGAGAGGCAAACAATGCTTGTCAAACTTGACTCTGAAAAGACACTAGCTTTTTCTGTGGTGGTACCTCTCAGTTTCCATTGCACTGGCTTGTCCTATTTTAAATTTGTAATGAAAGAAAAAATTCTAAAGCTGGTAATCATGCGCCTTCCTTGTATAAAAACACATCTTGTTTTTATCATCAGTAACCTGTACTACACAAGAGCTCTGACACACATTTCAGGATAGATTAGGAATTGCCTGCTGCATTTACATAACATTAAAATCACTGTCTAGATACACAAAATAAAATGAATACTTTCCTGATTCTCTAGTATGGGCTTGCATAAAAACGATTTTACCCTGCTTTCTTTTTTTTTTTTTTTTTTTTTTTTTTTTCATGAATGCAACAACCTCTCTCTTTATTTAGTGGGCTGGAAGAGAAGGATTTGATAGCTGAGTGAGAGGACACCTATGTAATTCATTTTTCTGGCAGACTTGGACAGTGTGCTTACCACATTAAAAAGAAAATGGGGGGAAAAAGTGTTGCAAAAAACCATATGGAGTGTGTGACAGCCTGGCCCTAACTGACTCCCCATCATTCCTTGCAGCTGCCGGAAGCCAACCGCTCATCTTTCCGAACCACAGGCTCATGTGGGTAATGATATGATTTCCTCTGTCTTGTGTGTGTGCTTCAAGAAAAGTAACCCCCCCAAAACTGTACACACCCAGTTAATCAAGATAGCACTGGCTTCTCTCATCCTACTGAAGTGATTCTTGCAATGCTGGGACAAGCAGCTGGAGGCTTCATCTTCTGTCCCAAGCAGAGTGTTCACCATCATTCAGGTTTTTCTTGATTGCTTTGGACTCTATCCTTCATCTCACTACTAAGTAGTACCCTCAACAATTGAAAATAAAAAGGGAAGTGGAGTTCATATAATCTGGTTTCAGACTAGTATAGAATCTTTAGTATTTCACTTTCTCGGGGAATTCACTCACCTTTTACAAGGAAAAAATACAAAATCAGGACTTTTTTGTTGCATTTATCATCACTGTTCTCTATTGAGGACCTTTAAAATGATGCCTATATGTCTATAAATGTTGGAAATAGCAGATGTTTTACCAAGAGAAGTAAGGCTTCACTAAAGTTGGAAATATCCATATACCAATTTCTTATGACTGGAAATACTATACAGTTTATTCTTCAAACAACCATCTTGTAGTCCACCTGAAGCCTTTCCCACTACATTATAACTATAATTTCAGTGCTTTAGTGACTATTAAAAATAGGCTGTTGGATTTAACTTTAAGAAACAGTAATTCGGGTTTCCCACAAGGCCATAGGTGAAAGCTTCAAAACAGCGAAGGAGAGGGTAGAATCAGGATGCATTCACAGTGAGGAGCAGCATGGAAGAGAACAAAGATTCCTGTTTGAAAAATAAATTGCTGGATGGTGGAGGTGAGTTTCAAAGGCCCACTGAATGTCAGGGCTTACATATTGATAGGCAGTGAGAGATTATAGGCCAGAAAGGACTCAAAAACCCTCCATATTTCTTCCTTTTTTAAGTGATAGAATTAATAGCAGATGAAGATACCTAGGAAAAGATTTAATTTGGTTAAAGGGTCAGGCAAGCATAATGATCTCTGTAGACATATTCTGAATTAACATGACTGCAGCTAGAAAATTTTTGTCACTATTAGAAGAAAGAATATGGTAGTAATCAAGATATAAGGGGATGAAAACTTGGAGTTAGCTGTTGTAACTGTTGGATGTATAGCTGAGATAATTTTTAGAAATGTTCTAAAATAGTTTTCAAGTATTGGCAATAGTCTGACTGTGAAAAACATGAGAGAGTTCTGAGTTGAGGATGAGGTTTTTGGGTGGCAGTCTGAGGAAAGAGACAGGATGCTGATTCGATGTAGTATGATTCAGAAGGAGGTCACAGTCAGAACTCAAGGGAGAGGAATGACACCTCTTTTGGCACTGTTGAACTCGGGCTTGGAGAAATATTCACCAAGACATGTTAGGGAAGGCTGAAATCTCAGTTTGTACAGAAACCAGACAGAGAAGTCTGGTTGATAATTCTGTGAATGATCAGTATGGAATTGTTAGCTGAAATTGTAATTGCAAAAGCACCTTGCATCTTCTTCTGGGGGAGGGGGTAGAGAAGAGGTCTAGGAAAGAGCCCAGAAGCCTCCCCAGAAAAAAATGGTTACAGAACAAGGGGGACTTCCAAAACGCATGTTGAATCTAGGAGGAGAACCAAAAATCAGCACTGGTTTTAAAGTCATCAAGAAAAATGAGATTATGTAAAAGGATGCAGACAGGACATGAAGGAAAAGAATAAGCAAGTTCCGGTTCTGAAAATTGGCTGGAAAGTGATCATTAGAGATTTTGACCAGAATAGCTGGAGGTGGTGGGGAGAATCTCACTGTATCCTTGCCCATACACATAACACTTCACAGGCATCTGGTTTCGGCCACTGTGTAAAACGGAATATTGGGTTAGATGGTCCTCTGGTCTGACCAAGTTCAGCTGTTCTTAATTTCAGTGGAGTAAAAGGTGCAGAAACTAGATTAGACACTCTAGGGTGGAAATGGAATACAGGAAATCTTATCGGTGCTTGCAGACAGTACACTCAAATGTGTTCAGATACGAAGGGGAACTGCAGGAGGTAACTGGACAGGCAAGGGAAGTCAAGGATGGGAGAGACTGCTGCAGAACTGGCATGGGAACAGGGGAGATGGATTACACAGAAGAGTAATGAAGGGAGTGAGAATGGGTGAGAGGTAGATTGAGAGATGATAGGATGGATGGGGTTACTGGGGAAACTGGAAGAATTAGGGGAAAATAATTGCAAAATTCCTATGCCTGTGAGAGTAGCAAATGAAAGTTGTAGGACGTGAAAGAGGCAAAGCGGTGCTATTGGGAATGTAGAGATGACACTGGGCCAATTTGTAATCATTACATGTTTGCAAATTGTGAACAGGAATAGCACAGTGAAATGCAGTTGAAGACACCTGTTAGTTTTCATCGTTTTGATTAATAATAATGAAATTATGCGTGCAATATAAGGAATGGTATGCACTTGCAACTTGCAGTGCTCTGGTGAAACAACCGTACGCAGAGGTGACCAGTTGCCGCAGTGGCCTCAGAATAGGTAAAGAAAGTGCGATTCCCTCGCCGCTTTCGCAGTCAGCCCGGGGGCTGCTGGATGGGCTCCTCTTCCTGAGCCCCCCCGCCCAGCAGCAGCGGGAGCAGCAGCCACCAGCTCTCCCCCCACCCAGCCTCCCCCTCCCACCCCCGTGGGAGGCTGGCCGCGTGGATTGCTTAGTCCTGCGCGGTCACACTCAGAGCTCCGAGATCCAGAGGATAAAAAGGATTGACGAGTGCAGGAAGGTGTGTGTTATATGTAGCAATTCCACTGGAAAAACGAGGGACTGTTTCCCCCAAAATGGCTTAAGTGATTTAGGAAGCCTGTGCCACCCTACCCTGGCCTTACTTTAGGTGGTCTGAAAATTACATCCTGGAAAAAAATGGCAACCTAATGTCAAACTAGTCTTAGCAACAGTACCTTAATTTGCCACGTAGCAGTCAATCAAAACTATGTAAAATCCATTAAGATCTCTAGTCACTTGGGGAGTAAGAATGTCAATGTAGTGGCATAAATGTATCAGATCAATTGAAAGGTGTTTTCACCTGGCAGTACTGGAGATTGAAAATCAAGGTTTCCCCTCAAAAGTGAAACTCAGCAGACAGCTTCTGACTTTGGTTATGTATTACTGCAGTACTAGAGAAGTGAGAACCCTAACTGTAGTTATTTAGAGAATAAAAGTAGTTTTTTATTACTTTACTTAGTTGTGTATTTATTCATAAGATATATTAAAAGGTGTGTTTGTTCATGAGTCTTTTTATTTCCCCTGCCTTAATGTAATCATCTTAAATTACTTTATTTTTTGTAAAGCGTTTCTGTTCTTTCTGTTCTTAAATTTCTGATGCTTCTTTCATTTCCAGATTCTCCACAGAAAAAAAAAAAAAAAGGAGCTGCCAGAATAACCAGAAAGGGAGTTTGTTAGTTTCTTTGGTTTTATTTATTTAAATTGTATTCTTAACTTTGTTTTCCTATGCATTTTTCTTTGAAATATTACAGTTTTCAGGCTGAGATCTACTAGGCCAAATTCCCACTTAGGATAGATCAGACTAGTACTTTTGCAGCCGAATAGTTTGCTTTACTGAAGTGTGGAAATTATTTCTGTGATGGAGTTTGGGAGTGGCAAGTTTGGGTTTTGTTTTGAGGTTTTTTTACTAATAATAACCTGTAGCAGCAACCACAAGAAAGTGGCAGGAAAAGCTTTTGTAGTAAAGAATTTCTGCATGTGTTTGGAATAAAGAAAAAAAAAGTGGAAATTTGCAGATTCTGAAAATGCTGAGAGTCTGAAATAGTGGTCAAACTCTCACCTCCTCTCATATTTCAAAGTCAGGCTATCAGTTGCAACTGAACAATAGTTTGGGTGAAGACCTTGTAGATATATCATCACAAAACTGGTCCCAGGATTCCCTGGATGTCTGTACATGTTGTATAAACATGCACACAAAGAAATACTCCAAGAAGTTAAAAATAACCAAAAATCAGAGAGATGTATGTGGAATATCAACTGCTTCAGCTTAGTTCAGCAAGGACCATTGTTCTCTGATTAGAAAACTGGGTCATATATGTAGATGTTTATTATATTAGCTCAGCACATATGAGTGATAGTATTTTCGGAACCTCATATGCAGCATTCTACATGTTCAGTCTGACAATTTTTTTAAAACCTTGAGCCCCACAAGTGTTGGAGGTAAGCAAGAAAAATGTTCTCATTTACCATATACCCACTTTTATCCAATTATGAGCCAAATTTTTCCTCTATGTAAGAATAAGTACTTATTGATTTAAGAAGAAACAGGCATATTGATCCAAAGGGAAAATACACTGTACATGTTGATCAATATTTACCTTGCAGGACAAAACACCCTGATATTCACTTCAAGGCATCAATATATACACATTACTGCATGTTTATGTCATTAAGTCAGGTAACTGGGCTAGATTTCCATCTAACAGTATAAACTCTCTTAATGATTATTTTTCTAGTCAAATATTAGACTCTAAAGGGAAGAAGGAGTTAGAGAACCAAAAAAAGAATAATTGTTCACGTCCCTTGAGATAAATAATACTTTTCATTAAACTCAGCTGATGCCTACCAAGAGCCGCTAGACTGATTATATAATATAAGCAGTGAGAAGTCCTCCAAATTCCTCCTAAAATCACTTACCCTGTACCAAGGTAAAATTGGAAATCTAAGCATACGTGTCTAAAGATATTTAGGTGCCTAGCTTGTAATTAGTTTGATGTCAATGAACTTGTACAAGAAGGAGTTGTTTCCTTTTAATTTCCAAAGACAGAGCATATCTGAGTTCCCAGAACACTTTTAAAAATTCTGCACAATCCAGGCACCACTGGCTCCTCTCTTTTAGCTTCACTGCAGGCCAGGGGTTTCTTCTTGCTGGAATTCATTGACATAGAGCTAATCATAAATTATACAAAGATAAACTAATTATAGCGTAATGGGGCAGTTACGGTACACATTTTTTTCTCTGACATTTCTTTTCTGTCCCATAATAGCTCTAACACTGGGTTAATCATTTTTATTTAAATGTTTTCTTTATGGCTAATTTCACCCTAATATCACCCATCTCCATCTTGAGTCTCCTGAGGCGCTCGCTATGAAGGACACACCCAGGGAAGGGGCAGGCATGGGACAAAGAGAAGCTGTGACAGCTACCCAGTTAATATGTATTCTTGACATGATCAACTCCATAATAACAATGTGCAATACATTTTGCTTCAGACCAGAATAAATAACATGGCCCTCCCTTCAAACCACTTTTATGGTCTCCTCCTCTAAAGAATACACCTGAAAGCTACGGATCCTTTCTGCATGACTTTGCCCAGTTGGGACCCTTCCTAAATCTGCCCATAGCTGAAATTCATGTTTAAATTCTCATCACCATGTGCCTTGGTCACCTTCCACCTTGTCTCTCACCCTGGTCAGAGACAAGCCTATCCTGTCCTGTCCTGGTCATTTCCATTCAGAATGCTGGAATTAGCACGTGGTTTGGGAGTTTGTATCTACTCCTGGTTCTTCATCCACTGTTTAATCTGAGATTAATTTACTGTACTTCTGCTGGGAAGCTCTTGTATCCCTGACTGCTCTCCCTAGCCTACTCATTTGCTTTTCAAATCAGCATTTTCTCTGATTATTTGTGGGGCTGAGAAGGATGTGTCTGTACATATCATCCTGCCTATTCCCTTTTCTCCCTTTAACCTGTTAGTAGCTGTTATCCCTACAAAATTTGATAACAACTACAATGATGTTGCACTTCCAGCCCCAGCCTATTGATTTTCCTGATAACACCTCACTGTTTCCTTGAGTTCCCTGAGCTGTGTGTAGCTGTAGGTTATCCATTGTCTGATTGTAGCTCATGAACTGTGTGCACATTGCCACACATGATGGAGTCCTAGGCCCTGAGTCGCATCTGCTTGTTTTCCGGTATTGCAAATAATAAAAATAATCTGAAGTACAGCTTTTTAGAAGCCTGGGTTGTAAAAAGCTGCTTGCCTGCCAAATGGGCATGCCTGCGCCCAGATGAACGGAAGAGACACGATGTTCCCTACCTATGCTGTGCATCCACTGGAGTAAGCAGCTCTACACTGGGAGTCAGATAGCCGTGATGGTATCTTCAAGCTAGCATCAATGTGTCTGTTTGTCCCTCCAGTTCATTGGGTTTACATGGTAAGGTTTTGGTAGCAGGGGAGCTGCAGGAATGCCTTCTGTGAGCTGCCCCATGTTGGACAAAGCCAGTTCCAACAAGCAATGAGGGACATGCCGCTGCCCAGAGCTGAGCCCATCAGCGATGTTGGTGACACCTCCATGATAACATATTTAAGAAAGGGTAGAAAATGCTGCACAGCAGCTGTAAGCAAATGTGCGAGAAACAGCTCTGCAGACACCAAAGCCAGTGAAGCAGGAGGGGGAGGAGGTGCTCCAGGTGCCGGAGCAGAGATGGAGGTTAACGGTGGAGCAGATCTCCACCTGCAGCCCGTGGAGGACCCCACGCCAGAGCAGGCGGATGTGCCTGAAGGAGGCTGCACCTCACGGAGGGCCCATGCTGGAGCAGGTTTCTGGTGGGAACTGCATTCCGTGGAGAGAAGCCCATGTAGGAGCAGGTTTTCTGGCAGGAACTGTGACCCCATGTGGGACCCAAACTGGAGCAGTCTGTTCCTGAAAGTTTGCAACCCACAGGACGGATCCATGCTGGAGTACTTCTCGAAGAACTGCAGCCTGTGGGAAGGACCCATGTTGGAGCAGTTTGTGAGAGACTGTATCCCACGGGAGGGATCCCTCACTGGAACAGGGGAACAGTGTGAGGAAGAAGGAGCAGCAGAGATGAAGTGTTATGAACTGACCACAACCCCCATCCTCCTGCACCGCTCAGGGGGGAGGAGGTAGAAGAGTCAAGAGTGAGGTTGAGCCTGGGAGAAAGGGGAGTGGAGGGAAGGTGTTTCTTTGAGTTTTTTTGTTTCTTTATTTTATTTTATTTTAATTTAATTTAATTTCTCACTATCTTATTCTGTTATTAATTGGCAATAAAGTAAATTCCTTTCCCTAAACTGAGTCTAATTTGCCCATCATGGTAGTTGGTAAGTGATCTCTTCATCCTTATGTCAACCCATGATCTTTTTCATCCTATTTCCTCCTCTTGACCTGCTGAGGAAGGAGACCAAGGGAGCAGCTTGGTGGGCACATGGGAGCCAGCCAAGGTTAATCCACCACAAGCTCACAGCTGGCTTGTCATCTGGCTAGCTCAAGGTGAAGGCAGAGAAGCTATGTCTGCCCTGTAGATATGCCCTTATGGTGGATTCCTTTATCACACTTCCTGAAGTTTTTAAAATTTTGATGGTGTCCTCTGAATACCATTGTGAACATTGCCATTTGCTCCAGAGAACCATGACTCACAGAGGTGGAATGGTTCACTCAAACCTGCACATCAAACACTGTCCAAGCCTCCTGCATGTAAACTATAGCACTAATCTCCAGAGCTTGCTGTATTGGTCTGTTTGTTATAGAAGAAAGCTCCCCCTAGGATTCCTTAACAGAAAGTCTTAACTGCTATTAAACAAAAAGGGTTTCCAACAAATGATAGAGATCACAACAGCACTCTGACCACAACGGCACTTTGACCACATACCTGTCATCATTAACTATAAACAAGATAATCCAGAGAGGGCATGTACACTCTCAGCTATATTGAAATACACTGGAATAGGAAGGTACAAATATAAGGAATATAGTTTACTTAAAATGGGTTTGTTACTCCAGACTCATGATATCTGGTACATGTGTGCAGCACATATCAGAAGTTATAATTCATCACTAAGTATATACAGGGATCTTAATGGACAGTCTTCTGAGCAAGGTGGGGACTGTAGAAGATGGCAGTCCTCATAGACACCAGTGTTGTTTTCTAG